>NC_083684.1:68719464-68986964 GCF_033118175.1 Dama dama | reverse complement strand
AGGACACATGTGCATAGTGGACATACACACACACCACACACACACACACACACCACACCACACACACACACACAAACGCGAGAGGACGCATGTGCATAGTGGACACACACACACACACAAACGCAAGAGGACGCATGTGCATAGTGGACACACACACACACCACACCACACCACACACACACACAGAAACATGAGAGGACACATGTGCATAGTGGACACACACACACACAAATGCGAGAGGATGCATGTGCATAGTGGACACACACACACCACACACTCCCCCCCCCCCACACACACACAAACACGAGAGGACGCATGTGAATAGTGGACACACACACACCACACCACGCCACACACACACACACAAACATGAGAGGACACATGTGCATAGTGGACACACACACACACACCACACCACACACATACACAGACACACAAACACGAGAGGACTCATGTGCATAGTAGACACACACACAGACACACAGACAAATGCAAGAGGATGCATAGTGGACACACACACCACCACAAACAAAGACACAGACACACACCCGGGAGGCCGCATGTGCGTACTGGACAAACACACTGACACACTCACACTCACACACCCCACACCAAGAAACACCCCCCCCACCCCCCCCCCCCCGCAAAAAAACCTGGGAGGGCGCATGCGCATACTGGCCCTTGCAAGGCCATGCGGGCAGGATGCCACTGCGCATGCGCATGTGCGAGATGTAGCCAGGGCCCCGCCCCCCCCCACTCCGCAATAGTCAGGCAGCCGCCACTAGGGGGAGACATGAGCCGGCGTGCTGCCAGCCCTTTGGGGGGCGCATTAGGGATCCCCCAAAGCCACCTAGGCAACTTTAATTGCGCACCTGCTGTGTTCAAACGACCTCACTTCTGCTTCTCTACCAACCACGCCCCTCACAGCTGGAGCAAATTCAGAAACACCCCTGGTACCTGTGAGTATGGGGGAACTGGACACCTGGGTCCTGGGGGAAGGAGAGGACCCCAAATATCAAGGGCCCCCAAAGTAGGAGAGCCTGCTAGGGAGTGGGGTGCCAAGGGTCCTGAATGAGGAGGGGCTGGGGGTCTGGACTCCTGGATCTGAGGTGGAGGTGTGCTGGGGCCCTGACTCCAGGGTTCCCAATAAAGGAGCAGGCTGGGACGGGAGACCCCGGAGCCTCCGCTTTAGGAGACATAGGAGACGCCGGGTTCCCTACGATTCTTCTCCTCCCCAGGGGCGGGAAACACGAGCCGGATCCGTGCCTGGAGCCAGCCCCGGGCCGCCGCGTGGCCATGCGGAGCCTGCCGTCGAACGGAGAGCTGGACCCGGATGTCCTGGAGAGCATGGCTTCACTGGGCTGCTTCAGGGACCGCGAGCGGCTGCACCGGGAGCTGCGCAGTGAGGAGTAAGACCCGCCCCCCCCCCATCCTGACAGACACCCTGGCCACGTGGGGGTGAGGGGGTCCCCCAGGACCCTGCCGGGAGCCCACAGACAGAGCCCCCTTGTGGGGAGGCCTGGCCACTAGAAGGGGCGTGGAGCTGTTCCAGGGGGAACCAGGCGGAGGTGGGTGGTAGGAACAGTGGGGAGAAGAAAGGATGCTGAAAAGTATGAATAGCTGCTGAGGACGACTCAGCGCCTCACATAGTGCTTAGGTACAGTAAGTGCTCAGAGGTTGAAGTGAAAGTGTTGGTTGTTCAGTGGTGTCCGACCCTTTGCCACCGCATGGACTGTAGCCCGCCAGGCTCCTCTGTCCATGGGATTCTCCAGGCAAGAATACTGGAGTGGGTTGCTGTTCTCCAGGGGATCTTCCCCATCCAGGTATTGAAGCTGGGTGTCCTGCAGTGCTGGCAGACTTTACTGTCTGAGCCACATCAGCGTCACTATTATATCATTGAGTAAAATGAGGCTGAGCTGTATACTGAGACCAAGGGGCCAACCCTATTGATACCTAGGAAAATGGAGCCATCGGCAGAGAGCCTGAGTGCACTGAGCTCCACTGAGCCACAGACACAAGGAGGGAATAAGACCAACCCTGGGACCTGACCTCTGACCCCAGTGCTCTCCTGCCCCCACCCCCCTTAGGGAGAACCAAGAGAAGATGATATACTACCTGCTTTTGGATCGGAAGGAGCGGTACCCCAGCTGTGAGGATCAGGACCTGCCTCCCCGGAATGATGTTGGTGAGAAGGGCAGGCCGGGGAGTCCAGACCCCAGATTCCTCAGGGAGGGACGGAGGGGCTGCAGGCCTTGAGCTTCTAACTTTAGACTCCCTGACTTGCCCTGAGACCCTTGTCAAACTCTGAGCCTCAGTTTCTGCATCTGTATGAGTGTCATGCCCAGCTGCACCGGTGCACCCTCTGATCAGGATGATACTCTTGGCCCGCAGACCCACCTCGGAAGCGTGTAGATTCCCCCATGCTGAGCCGTCACGGGAAGCGGCGGCCAGAGCGGAAGTCCATGGAAGTCCTGAGCATCACAGATGCTGGGGGTGGTGGCTCCCCAGTGCCCACTCGACGGGCCCTGGAGATGGCCCAGCACAGCCAGAGGTGAGAGCCCCTGCCCCTCCACTGGAATGCACAGCCCTGGGTGGAGAGAGAGTTCAGGGCTCCAACGCTATGGCCACCTCAGAGGTGACTGGGACAAGTCTCCTTCCCTCTCTGGGCCTCATTTCCTCATCTTGAAGGAGTGTGGAAGGGAGAAGACATCCGAGCCTTCTGAAACCCTCCCACCTGATTTTTTTCCCCTTAATCTGTTCTGGAAACAGATCCCGTAGTGTCAGTGGAGCCTCCACTGGTCTGTCGTCCAGTCCTCTGAGCAGCCCAAGGGTAAGGCCAGGTCCCAGATGGATTAAGGGGGGTAAGGGAATGAAGACCCTGTGGAGCAAAGCTGAAGCAGCAGAAATTATAATTCCCATGAAGTCCTGGGACATTGCCTCCTTGTCCCCAAAGAGCCAAAGACCCAAGGCCTCGTTAGTATCTTAGTCCACTGACTGACCATTTCCCACGTCATTTCCCATGTTGGGTTTTCAGTGTGCTTGAAGGGTCCCATTTATTCATTTAGCTAAAGTTAGTTGAGCACCTACTCTGTTCTTGTCACTGCTGGGTTTACAGCCCCTGAGCATGATAGAAAAAGTCCCTGCCCCCAACTCAACAGTGGGGGTGGGGGTGGGGGTGTTGGGGAAATAATTGGACTGCAAGTTCCATCATGCTTTGGGGTGCACCCGTGTGTGTGTGTGTGTGTGTGTGTGTGTGTGTGTGTGTGTGTGTGCGCGCGCGCGCGCACGCGCGCGCACGCACCTGTGGGGCTCCTAGGGTGTCCTGGGAGTTGTGGTCCACTCTCTCACTTGACTCCACTGCTCTACAGAGTCCAGTGTTTTCCTTCTCGCCGGAGCCCACTGGAGATGAGGCCCGGGGTGGGGGCTCACCGACTTCTAAAACGCAGACGCTGCCTTCTCGGGGCCCCAGGGGTGGGGGTGCCGGGGAGCAGCCCCCGCCCCCTAGTGCCCGCTCCACCCCCCTGCCCGGCCCCCCAGGCTCCCCGCGCTCCTCCGGGGGGACCCCTTTGCACTCGCCCCTGCACACGCCCCGGGCCAGCCCCACTGGGACCCCAGGGACAACGCCACCCCCCAGCCCTGGCGGCGGAGTCGGGGGAGCCGCCTGGAGGAGTCGTCTCAACTCCATCCGCAACAGTTTCCTGGGCTCCCCCCGCTTTCACCGGCGCAAGATGCAGGGTACGGGGGTCCTTTGAGGGTGAAGGGTGTGAGACGTGTACTCCTGAGTCCTAATGTGGGGTGGGGGCTGGGGTCTAACATCTGGGTCCCCAGGAAGGACCAGGCTGGGGGCCTGGACTCCCACGACCTATGAGAAGATGCTGTTGGGAGCAGAGATTAAGGTGCTGGGGAGAGGCGAGGTCGGGCCTCCAACTCTGGAGGAGGAGCTCGTCAGAAGGACATCCCCTTTCAGTGCCGTGGCTCACCTTCCCATTGGCTCATGGCTAACAAGCTCCACCCCCAGAAGGCGTGGCCCAACCAGGGAGGGGCCACATCCCTGGGGAGAACGTCACGCAGCGCACATGCCTTTTGGGGTTTAACTGCTGGAAAGTGAACAGACTCTGGGGTCTGGAATCCCTGGGTGGAGGTCCCTGCTGGCCTGTGTGCTGGACACCAGGTGATGGACACGTGTTGACCTTGCTCTGTCTTCCCCAGTCCCCACTGCCGAGGAGATGTCCAGTTTGACGCCAGAGTCCTCTCCAGAGTGAGTCTGACAGGGAAGGGAAGAGAGTGGATGGAAGGGGCGATTCCGTTAGCCTCCTCCCAACCCACCTCCAACCTATCTGTTCCCACTCAGGCTGGCAAAACGCTCTTGGTTCGGGAACTTCATCTCCTTGGACAAAGAAGAACAAATATTCCTCGTGCTAAAGGATAAACCTCTCAGCAGCATCAAAGCGGACATTGTCCACGCCTTCCTGTCGGTGAGGGCCGTGGGTCCCCATGCACCCTGGCTTCCACAGAACTACAAATCCCAGCAGCCTCTGGAGTCCACCTCCTTCGTGCTCGCCTGGGGTCCACCTGGGGCTCATGGGATTTGTAGTTTTTTAGCCAGAGTTGGTTGTGGCGACAAGGAGCCAGGTGTATTGCGCCCTGGGGCCTGGAAGTGAGAAATAAGATCCGGAATTACTATTCCCTGCATGTTAGCATCTACTGAGGACTAGTGAGTTGCCATTCCCCTACCACCAGGTCTGAGATTGGCAAAAGGAACTGTCAATACTTCTTCTAGTGGACTCTGGGGTTGTCTGCTGGGTCCTGTGGTTCTTTGCCCAAGGAGCTCATGGGACTTAACGTTTCTGAGACAGATGTGACTTTGGGCAGGGTTTGTGGAAGAAGGAAGGAATTCGTTTAAGGTGGTCCTGGGGCCTGGGGCTGGCACCAGATGTGAAAGTCCATATTACCATGGGATTCAGTAGCTCAGCCATTTTTCTGATGCCCTGTTTATAAGATAGAGAAAACTATAAATCCCAGCAGGCAGTGGGGCCTCCCAATGCCTCTTCTGTTATCCTTTCCCCCTGGTGGCTGAGGGGACTGGTGTTTCCTGGGGCAGAGCTGGTCAAGGGCTGCTTATCTGTGCCTTGGAGTCAGGTCGCTGAAATCACCCTCTCCTCTTGCTCCCGTCCCTCTCAGATCCCCAGCCTGAGTCACAGCGTGCTGTCACAGACCAGCTTCAGGGCTGAGTACAAGGCCAGCGGCGGCCCCTCCGTCTTCCAGAAGCCCGTCCGCTTCCAGGTGGACATCAGCTCCTCTGAGGGTCCAGAACCCTCCCCCCGGCGGGACGGCAGCGGTGGTGGTGGCATCTACTCAGTCACCTTTACGCTCATCTCCGGTAAGCATCCCGTGCTGCGGCTGCACCCTCGTGTGTGGGATGCTCAAGACCGCTGAGGGTAGCAGTCCTCTAAAGTTTCAGGTTATCAAAGTCTGAAGGGGCTAGTTTAGATAGACATTCCCCAAACATAATTATCCCAAAAGAGTTTACCTAAAGGCACTTATTTATGTCTATTTTATTAACTGGAAAGTTTTATCATATCTAGTTATTTTTCTTGTGGACAAACTTTGTAACAGGAATAATAAGATCTTATTTATTTGATTTCTAGGAAGCCTAGATACAATAAAAAATATTATACTTAATGTTGATGATTCTAAAAACATGTCTGTATTAATTAATGCAACAAACTTAAGCTAAATTTAGTGCCAGGTATTAATGCTATACTGAATGTTTCCCAGTTCATGCAAACCTGAAAGTCATTAGGGTTAATTTCTTTTCCATTTCTGAGCATTTATGTAAGTGCCTATTTTCCTGTAAGCCAATAAATAGAGTTCATTTACAGATTAATTTTGGCAGTAACACACATCTACAATACACACATATAGATGCCATACAAATGCACCAATAGACACCCCATAGTTTCCATTTCAGAATTTCAGCCAGGAGTCAGTAACAATAATGTAAAACCCAACAGTTAGAAAAGAGATTGGATTCAGATCACCTGTCTCCCTTTTGTTCTCTCTTTCAGAGTTACCTTGCCTTCAATTTTCAGTTTACTTTTTACATTTTTAAAAATTATTTTTCAATATTCATTTGCTTATTTATCTGGCTTTGTCAGGTTTTAGTTGCAACACACGAGATCCTTGTTGCTGCACATGGACTCTGGTTGTGATGTCCTGGCTCAGTCCTTGCTCCGACGCACATGGGATCTTAGTTCCCCGACTAGGAATTGAACCTGTGTCCCCTGCATTGGCAAGCAGATTCTTAACCACAGATACCACCGGGGAAATCCCTCAATGAGGCATTTTTGGAATTTGGAAAACTTTGGGGGCTTCTGCATACGAATGAAAATAGGAAAATATGATGAGAGCTGTCTAAAATTTTATAATTTAGAAGTTTTTCCAATCCGAAAGATCCAAGAAGCTAGCCCTACAAATATTTTCCCTGCTAACCTAATTTTTAAAAAGAGGAAAAACTCTTACCACTGTTGTTTCCAGTACACCCTGCAGGCAGAAGTCCAGGAGACTGCAGGCTTTTAACTGTGTGTGAAAAATCCGTTGTAGGGTGCTGAAAAGACCTATGTTGGCCATTTCAGGGCAGGATTTCCTTTAATTCTCAATTAAGTGGTTGCAAGCATACATAAGCCCAGCTGGTATTCCCATCAGTGGCTGTCTGTACAGGAGCTGTTCGGCCTTTGAGGCGCAATTTCCCATTATTAATTTTGTAGCCTAATTCAGATAGGAAATACAACCTAAGCAACTTTCTGAGGGCACTGTGGCAAATCGCCTGCGTGCTGCTTCCGAATCTAGCAAGGAGTTACCCCAGGTTACTTTTTTCAACTTTTTACGTGTTTTAATTAAAAGATATTTTTTGGCTGCGCTGGGTCTTTGTTGCTGCGCGTGGGCTTTCTCTGGTTGCAGGGGTCGGGGCTGCTCTCTGCTTGCGGTTCTCAGGCTTCTCACTGTGATGGCATCTCTTGTTTGGGAGCGCAGGCTCGGGGGCTCGCGGGCCTCAGTAGTTGCGGCGCACAGGCTTAGTTGCTCCGTGGCATGTGGGATCTCCCAGACCAGGGACCGGATGGGGGCCCCTGCCTGGTAAGCTGGATTCTTAACCACTGGACTGTCAGGGAAGCCCCCAAGGCTGCTCTTGACTGCTTGTTTCTCCCAGGTCTCACACCGCCTCCCTTCCCTAATTAACAACTGCTTGAATCTGCCCCTTGGAGCTCAGGGAAGGTCATGGAGGCTGAATGAAGGCTGTTTCCTAAAATCAGAGAAATGGGGGACACAGAGAGGCTTTGTGCCCAGGAGCCCCACAGGGCCCTGCTTGGTATCGTTAAGAGCTGAATAACTTAGTCTCTCCTTTCACTCGCAAAAGTTTCTTTTCAGACCATATAGCAACTTGTTTAATTTTGAATTTAAGTCAAATTTAACAAAAACCCAGCCGGTTATGTTTCCCTGGGCCTCTTGCCCAGGTCCTGCCTAGGAAATGCACTGGAGCCCCTTCAGATTTCAAGCCTTAAGTGAAAACAGTGCAGATAAAGTTTTCAGGATCATCACTCAAACAGTGAGAGCCGGGTAGCAGGAGAACTCATCAGGACACCTGCGAAGTACCGAGAAGCCCAGCGGGCCCGTGCTGGTTCTTAGCGTTGGTTCTGGCGGACTCCCGGTGCCCTCTGGTGGGTGCCTGTCATATCCAGCCAGTTAGCCCAGCACGGCAGATGAAAAGATGAATCCGTTGATTTAAGAAAAACATGGAGGGACTTCCTTGACGGTCGAGTGGTTGAGTGGTTGAGAATTTGCCTGCCCATGCAGGGGACACAGGTTCAATCCCTGTCCCGGGAGGATCCCACATGCCACGGAGCAAGTAGGCCGGTCTGCCACCACTATTGAGCCCGTGCTCTGCCACAAAAGAAACCACTGCAGTGAGCACCGCAACTAGAGAGTGGCCCCCGCCCCCCGAAACTAGAGGGAAAGGCACGCACAGCAGGGAAGACCCAGTGAAGCCAAAAATAAATAAAACCTTTAAAAAAAGAAAAAAATGGGACAATTTTATTCGAGTCAAACTGAGTACTATAAGCCAGGAGCAGACGCTCAGAACGTCTGAGAACTGTTCCGCTCATGAGCGGTCCACACGCCGTTATATGCGTTTGTGAGACAGAGGGCCGTACATGAAATGACGCGTTACTGACAGTTTGCACGATCCAGGTGCAGAGCGAGTCGTGGGTCATGGGTCATCGTCAGGGTTAGGAAGGTTACCTCCTAGGCAGGCGTGCTCAATGCAGGCGCACGACAGAGACACACCAAGGGGGAGAGGAGGCCCAAACGGGCGGAGAACATTGTTCATGTTTGAATTTTTCCCCTCTTGCCGGAAAACATGGATCTTGCTTCATCGGTCTGTTGCCCTGCCCCTTGCAGGTCCCAGCCGCCGGTTCAAGCGGGTGGTGGAGACCATCCAGGCCCAGCTGCTGAGCACACACGACCAGCCATCCGTACAGGCCTTGGCAGGTGGGAGGCACTTGGGGCACCCGCGGGGGCAGGGCAGTGGGGCGGAGGGGGCACTTCTGGTGGCCAAGTGGGACAGGGGCTTCAGCTGCAGGGCTCCCAGGGAACCAGGCCTTCCCAAGCCTGCGAAGGCCTCGCCACGGAGGGAGGGGACCTCCAGGGTCCCTAAGGGGCCACCGGTCTCTTGTTGGAGGTGGTGGCGCTCCCTGCCACCGGAGGCTCCTGAACTATGCTCTGGAAGAGGGCGACCAGCCGTCCCAAGGTTCCCGACACCAAGGACTCTCAGTGCTAAAACCAGGACAAGGTGGTCTCTGTCTCACAGACCCTTCTGGCCCTGCTGGGCCTGGCTTTCACAGCTTCGGGCCTCTCCCCGGGAGGGGGTGAGGTCTGTGCTCCGGGGGGAAGGGGCTTCTCTGTGCCCACCTGGTCGTCAGGAGGGGAGTCCCCTAGCCACCAGGGATCAAGGACGTCAAGGTCACAAACAAACTCTGTGGTTCCAACAACATCAATTTATTATCACGCAGCCCTGGGGTCAGAGGTCTGACACAGACGAACGGGGCTAACCTCGAGTGGAGGGCCGCCCCGATAGGCAGGTAGAGGAATTCTGCCCTGTTAGTCTGCTTCTCCAGGGCGACCAGAAGCCAGGAAGGCCCCCTGAACCCCTAGACCCGGCTGCCAAGGAAAGGTGGCCTTGACGACCAGAGTTCCTTAAAGGGCACACCTTCAGAGCTGTAGGACCCACAGGGAACCGGGGTCTGAGACACGTGCCTTATACGGGGAGTGGGGCAGTGCGGGGACCTCCGACTGAGCCCCAGAGAGGGGCAGCCCTGGGGGTTGCTATGGCAGCATGGCCTCCAGCATCAGTGTCTCTTAAAGGGTGGTCTCTGGTACGGGACCTCAGGCCTTGTTTCGGGCCCCATGGAAACTGCTGCCTGACCACTGGGAACCAGCCCTGGCCAGGTCTGGCCAGTGGCCCAGTCATGCAGGCGCTGCTGGGAGAGCCGGAACAACCTGCTGGGGGCTCCCCAAGGCTCCCAAAGGGAAGGGGGCGCTTTGGCCCCGATACGGGGCCTCGGAGAGTGCAGTAACCAGAGTCTCGGCTGTCTCCTGAGCTGGGCCCACCAGGACTCCCTGGGGCTTGGTCTGGTCTCCACGGCCGCGGGCTGGAGGGCTGCGCCCTGTTGGTGCAGGGCAGGCAGGCCTCGTGGTGGTTGGCATGAGTGAGCCCTGGCAGCCGCCCCCCGCCCCCTCACCACCAGAGGTTTGGCACCCCTTCCTGAGGCCAGACCGCTTCCCGCCCCCCACTCCGCCCCTGCACAGACGAGAAGAACGGAGCCCAGACCCGGCCCGCCGGGACCCCACCCCGAAGCCTGCAGCCCGCACCCAGCCGCCCAGACCCGGAGCTGACCAGCTCTCCCCGCCGAGGCCCCCCCAAGGACAAGAAGCTCCTGGCCACCAACGGGAGCCCCCTGCCCTGACCCCAGGGGGCCGGGGAAGGAGGGGCGCCCCCTCCACCCCCCTTCCCTGCCCCCCCCAACTGTGAATCTGTAAATAGGCCCCAAGGCGTCCGTGGGGAGGGGGGAGATACAACACACCCGGCCCTGCCCTTCGGGGATGGGGCTCCGGGGGCCATGCCCAACGAGGGGGGGTTTCTGGGGGGACTGCGGGTGGGGGAGCCGTTTCTATTTTATTTATTGATTAATTTATTATTTTATTTATTGGTCAGTCTCTCTGCGGGGTGGGGTGGGGGAGGGACAGGGGCTGGTTGGGGTGGCTTAGCAGATCCGGACGGACAGGGCCGTCTGTCCTTGTGTGCCCAACTCCCCCTTCCTGGGCCCCCCCTGCCCCCCCAGTCCTCTCCCTCTCCCCCCATGACCTTCTGTACGGATTTGCTCTCCGGAAGGAATTCTGATTTCGCGTGATCCTGCCTGCGTCCGTGTCTCTGATTCCGCCGGCGGCAGCAACAACAAAAAATTAACAATAATAATAATAATAAATATCCTCGATCAGGGATGGCTGGCTGGCCTTGGCCTCTCGCTTCCTGGGTGGCCCCAACTGCGGGGGCGGAACCGGACGGCAGGGACAGGAGGTGTGAGGACTGCTGTTCACAGCTGCACGTGCAGGGAGGTGGGGGAGTCCGGCGGGGGGCGGAGGCTGCCAGAGCCCGGCTGGAGACGCAGGGTGCAGCCGTCCAGGCAGGAGAAGTCCACGGCAAGGAGGCCGAAGAGGATGAACAGCAGCATGGCGACGACCCACTCGCAGATGGCCGAGATGGAGCGCATGGACCAGGAGTGCAGGACGACCACTGGGGCCAGGGTCAAGGGCGCACGGCCACAGGGAGGAGCGGGAGCCAGCGGAGCGCCCAGGGGCCCGACAGGCGGAGCCCGCCCCGACTCGGCCACCTCGCGCCAGCAGGAGCAGCCCCTCTCGCCGGGCAGCCTCCCCCCTTCTCAGCAACTCCTCCCAGACGCTCTCAAAGGGGCCCTCCTCGTGCCCCCTCTGTCTCAGTCGCTTCCCAAACATTTCCCGTCGAACGTTCCTCCTGTTTGCAGCAGGATTCCCGCCGTCTCAAAAATCCTCCCACCTTTAGAGTGTCCTAACGGTACTCTAAAGAATTCGCCTGCAATGCTGGAGAACTGGGTTCAATCCCTGGGTAGGGAAGATCCCCTGGAGGAGGGAATGACCACCACTCCAGTATTATTGCCTGGAGAATCCGCATGGACGGAGGATCCTGGCGGGCTACAGTCCATGGGGCCACAGAGTCGTGTCGGCTTAGTTGTGTGGACTGAGCAACTAACACTAAAGTTGCCCTCGCGCCCTGCCCACCAGCCTGGGACTGTGCTTGCAACTTTCTCCCCACACCTGTGGCTCACAAGCCCCTCCTGCTCACTCGCAAGCAAAGGCTCACCTTCTTCCTAAACTCTCTTCCTCTTTCCATGACTACCCCATCCACTCCGGTGCCTCAACCCCCTCCCATCTCCGCCCCCTGGCCAGCTGGTCACTCCAAGTCTTGTCTGTCTTGCTCATCTCTTTCTGGTCTGGCGTCTCTGCTGACCAGCCTTATCCCTTCTCCAGCTCCGCAGTCCCAGCTGTTTATAAAATGTTTCTGTGACCACTGGCCGACACACACCCCCAGCTCCGGCCTGGCAGAGACGCCCCTCATTTTCTGGGACTACCGCCCACCTCACTGAAGTGCTTCTCCTCTCGGCCAACCCAGCTCCGACTTACCTCTCCTAGATCAGACTAGACATTGTTTCATTTATTCAAGGATTTTTAGACAGTGAGGAAGGCCAGTACCATCCCCTAGCCCCACTGATCCTCAGACAAAATGTGAGCCCCCAAACACAAGTGCTGACCCCAGCCCTGACTTTGTACCTCCCCTGCTCACAAGCTTTCTGGGGCTTCCTGTTGCCCTCAGGCAGAAGCCCAAGCCTGTAACCCCTCACTTTTCCGCAGGACAGCCTGACCTCTGGCCCTGCCAGCAGCCTTATCGCCTCCCCTGGGCAGCTTTCCTCCCCCCTCACCCCCACCCCGCAACCACGTACCTGAAGAGGCAGCCCCCCCCCACCCGGCACCAACCTCCCAACACAGGCCAGTTCTGCAAGACCAGCTCAAAGCATAGCATGTCTCAGAGCCCTCCGTGGCCATCCAGCCCTTACCACGCTCAGCTGACCATCTTACAGTCCCATCTCCCCCGCCTCCCCACAGTCAAGGGATGTTTGGGGCCCCCAAGACGAGGACCCTGTAGCCAAATGGATCATGAGCACAGGTGGGGCTCGAGAGGGGCTGCCTGGACCTCGTGGTCAGTTTCGCCCGCCACCACGGAGGATGTGCTGGTTCTGCAGCTGCAGTTGCAGAAGGCTGAGTTCAGGAGCAGCCCTTCCCACCCGTTTCATGGGATCCAATCCGCTGCTCTGGGAAACCGGATCACCACCTCCAATTTGCTGGGAAAGTGGATCCAAGTCTCTGAAGGGATCTACTGAGGGCAGCCCACCCAGGGCCTCGCTGGATCCCCCTAGCCTCTTCCGGATGCCAATGACCTCTCAGGCGCCCCTTCCCTCCTGTCCCCACAGGGGGCAGCCAGCCCCAGGGCTGACCCCGCTCTCCCTCAGGGCACTCTGCTAATCAGTAGCAATCACTATTCTGATAAAGGCAAGGCCATTCCACAGATAACGGAAACTGGGACTCCGAGACTGGTTTGGCTCGAGAAGTGGGTTGGAGTCGAGGCTCCACCCAGAGGCATGCTGGTAAACATATGACAACCAGCTCTGATTCGTAAAACACGTCAGTTTCTGGGGGAGAAACCACGGCCATCCCCACCGTTTCAAGCTGCTAGCGTAGCTTCCCAGGTGGTGCTAGTGGTAAAGACCTGGCCTGCAAATACAGGAGACCTAAGAGATGCAGGTTCGACCCCTGGGACAGGAAGATCCCCCGGAGGAGGGCATGCCAACCCACTCCAGTATTCTTGCCTGGAGAATCCCATGGACAGAGGAGTCTGGCGGACTACAGTCCATGGGAGTCACAAAGAGTCAGACACGACGGAGCACAGTCACAACATTGACTCTTCACTTGTTCTGTGCCAGGCACCCATCTAAGCACCTCATGTGCTCCTTCACTCCTCACATTCCTTACCATCATCCTCATCTGATAGATGAGGCACCCAAAGCACCAGGAAGTTAGGAAAGAAGAGGAGGCCACCCCCACCCCCAGCTAGTACACTGAGGTGGTGGGATTCCAACCCGGGACTCGCTGACAATCCTCTGTAACGCTGGACGGAGACCGAGGCTGAGGAAGGAAGGGGCACCCAGGACGGCGCAGAGCAGACCCACCACATCGGAGAGCCACCCCCACTCCAGGGAAGGATACTGGCCACCTCGAGGATGAAGCAGGCGCTGCAGAGCACCAGGCGGAGTGGCCCGATCCAGGGAGCCCCAGGCTGGGGCAGGTTCTTCATCCGCCAGGAGAGGAAGAGCTGCAGCCAGAAGTATAAGATCCCCACGAAGAAGGCCAGGAAGGCGCCCGTCATGTGCGTGGGCCGCTGATTCTTCTCCTGGGAGGAGGAGGGCGCAGAGTTGAGGGGCGGACGTGCGGAGAGCCAGGGGCCAAGTCCACCACCACGGGCTGTGCTGGGAGACTGCCTGCCATACCCGGCGACAGGCGTGTTGATTCGGTGCACTGGCTGTTTATTGTCCGCTCCACCCACGAGGGCCCCCATTTAAAGCTGCTGTTTCCTGCTGGCACCTCTGTCCCTAAAACAGTGCCTTGGCACATGGTGCGCGCTAAGTGGCTTCTGTCCCGGCTAACTCTTTGCGGCCCCATGAACTGTAACTCACCAGGCTCCTCTGTCCATGGGATTCTCCAGGCAAGAATACAGGAGTGGGTTGCCATGCCCTCCTCCAGGGGATCTTCCCAACCGAGGGATCCAAGCCCCCATCTCTTGTGTCTCTTGCATTGGCAAGTGAGTTCTTTACCTCTAGTGCCACCTGGGAGGCATAATAGAGCCTCGCAAATATTAGGAGAATAAATACTTCATTCTCAGCCTTGGTGGGAGAGAGCAGATTATTGCCACTGCTGCTGCTGCTGCTAAGTCGCTTCAGTCGTGTCCGACTCTGTGCGACCCCATAGACGGCAGCCCACCAGGCTCCCCTGTCCCTGGGATTCTCCAGGCAAGAAGGGGGTAAAAATTGGCTCCTGGAGGCTGAAAAAAAAAAAAACAACAAAAACTTAAATATTGCAATGGTTTGTGCCTTACTGATATCATTTGTATTATATTTAAAATTTTTAATATGAAATATTTCATGGGTAACCCACTCTACTATTCTTGCCTGGAGAGTCCCAGGGATGGGGGAGCCTGGTGGGCTGCCATCTATGGGGTCGCACAGAGTCGGACACAACTGAAGCGACTTAGCAGCAGCAGCAGCATTTCATGGGTGAAGGGATGATTAGGAGAAAATGTCTAAAAGAGGCTCCTGGAGAATTCCCTGGTGGTTCATTGGTTAGGACTCAGCACTTCAGGGCTGCCCTGGTGGCTTAGACGGTAAAGAATCTGCCTGCAATGCAGGAGACCTGGGTTTGATCCCTGGGTGGGGAAGATCCCCTGGAGAAGGGAACGTCTACCCACTCCAGTATTCTTGCCTGGAGAATCCCATGGACAGAGGAGCTTGGTGGGCTACAGTCCATGGGGTCGCACAGAGTCTGACAGGACCGAGAAACTAACACTTTCACTTCTTTCAGTGCTTCGACCTCAGGGGGCACAGGTTCAGTCCCTGGTGGGGAACTAAGATCCTGCATGCCAAGTGGAGTAGCCAAAAAAGAAAAAAACGAAAGCTTCTGAGTGGAGGGCAATAATGATTACAAAAAAAGAAAGGTTAAGGAACACGGGAATACATCAGTGAGTGAATGATTTGCTATGCAAATATGATGTGGAATTTTTACTAAGTTGTAGGCAGCCTCTTGTCTAAACACTGTGAAGCTCCCCTGGCCCTTTGGTAGGAGAAGTTTGGCGTCAGAGGTAATCACAATAGAAAAATAAAAAGATAAATCAGAAAGATTTCTCCTATCACTCATCCATTTACTTATTCTACCAATACCTACTGAGCTTCGTGGTTAAGAATGTGGGCTCTAAGAATCAAGGAATCTGGGTTCATCTCTGACCACCAAGAACCTGGTAATAAAGAAATATCTCCGGCATTTGACCAAAAAGAACCTCCCGGGAGTTCTTGCGGAGATGGGTTAAAATAACCCAGCACAATGTAAAGCTAGTGCCTCCTACAGAGTGAGCACACATCCACAGGGCGATCCAGCGGTCAGGACTCCGCGCTGTCACCCCCAAGGGTCTGGGTTCTATTGGTCTGGGAACTAGTATCCTCCGCTAAGCCGAGCGGTGCGGCCAAAAAAAAAAAAAAAAAAAAAATACAAAACCGAGAAATTTCATCATTAGACGGAGGGGTACGGCAGTGAACTACCCCAGACTCCTAGGGGTCCACGGAATGATTACAAACAGCCTCCTGCGCTCTCTCTACTCAGAGAGTGGAACTCATCACTGCATCCACGGCCCAAGAGCCACAGAGAAATACAAGTCCCAGGAGGCCGTGCGGGCTCTGCGCCCCGGAGGATGCTGGGAGTTGTAGTCCCACACTCCGGCGGGCTGGCCTACTCCGTCTCACCTGGAAATTGCCCACTATGGAGGTGCCCAAGGCACAGAGGAGCCCCGTCCACAGGATCACCTGGTTAGGCCACTTTCGGACGCCCCAGTCCTGAAGCTGGTAGTAACGGAGAATGCAGATCCAGGCAGCTGGGAGGAGAGGGAAGTGGGTGGGAGACGGGAGCCCCAGACTTGGGGGTAGGGCATGGGTCCAGGGGTGGGAGCCCAACTCCAGGATCTGGTGGGGCGGAGGAGGCAGGGACCCCGACGGTCCTGGCTGGGCGGGGCTAGCACCTCATGGAAAGCATGCGCAGAGCGTTTACCCGAAGCGGCTCCGAAGTTGAGCACCTGGCTGAAGATGCAGCTCTGGGGAGGCGCGTTTCCACACACACTGGGGGAAGATAAAGGCTCACCTCCTTGCTCCCTCCCGACCCCGGCCTCCCCGCCCGCGCCGTGACCACCTGATGTACGGGAAGCCTTCGGTGAGGTTCACGGCCTTGTTAACCACAGCCAGCGAGAACCTGGGGGCGGGACGCCAAGGTGAAACGAGGGCTTGCCACGACACTTTTCTTCTGTTTCCAGCACAAACCCGGGCTCCTCGCTCCCTCTCTCTCAGGCCCAGGAGACCAGTGCCCAGCCCCTCCTCCAGACCCGGGGATCCAGACCCCCAGACCCTCCTGCCTCAGACCCTGGGGTCCAGGCCCCCAACCCCTCTTTCCTCAAACCTGGGGGTCCAGGCTCCCAGTCCCTGCTCCCTCAGACCCAGGGGTCCAGACCCCCAGCACCTCCAACCCGGGGGTCCAGACCCCCAGCCCCTCCTCCAGACCCAGGGGTCCAGACCCCCAGCCCCTCCTCCAGCCCTCCCTCCAGACCCCCAGCCCCTCCTCCAGACCCAGGGGTCCAGACCCCCAACCCCTCCTCCAGATCTGGGGGTCCAGATCCCCAGCCCCTCCTCCAGACCCGGGGGTCCAGGCCCCTGGCCCCTCCTCCCTCAGACATGAGTCCAGACCCCCAGCCCACCCCCCTCAGATCCCGGGGTCCAGGCCCCCATCCCCTCTTCCCTCAGACCTGGGGGTCCAGACCCTCAGGCCCTCATCCAGACCCAGAGGTCCAGGCCCCCAGCGCCTCCTCCAGTCCTGGGGGTCCAGACCCTCAGCCCCTCCTCCAAACCCGGGGTCCAGGCCCCAAGCTCCTCCTCCCTCAGACCTGGGGTCCTGGCCCCCAGCCCTTCCTGGCTCAGACGCCGGCATGTCTCCTGCCTCTAACACTCACGCGGTCCATTCCCTGGTGGTACAGTGGGTGGGAATCTGCCTGTCCATGCAGGGGACGCAGGTTCCAACTCTGGTCCCAGCAGATCCCACATGCTGCTGGGGACAAAACCCGCATGTGCGCCACAACTCCTGAGCCTGCTGCAACTACTGAAGCCCAAGCGCCTAGAGCCGGCGCTCTGCAGCCAGAGCAGCCACCACAAAGAAGAGTCGCCCGGCTCACCGCAGCTAGAGAAAGACTGCGGACAGCAGCGAAGACCCAGCACAGGCTAACATAAGTAAATAAATGGAAGAACACAGACACACTCACACGGTCCAGATGCCAGCAATAGCCCCGAAGGCCAGGCAGATGGGCAGCAGAGACAAGTATCCCCACATGCCG
The DNA here is from genome assembly GCF_033118175.1 of Dama dama. NCBI lineage: Eukaryota > Metazoa > Chordata > Mammalia > Artiodactyla > Cervidae > Dama > Dama dama. Next base: position 68,969,629 of record NC_083684.1, on the reverse strand, counting down.
GGGTCTGCAGGGGAGGAGAGGGGAAGGGACTGAGGTCAGCGCTGCCTCTGCGTCTCTGTCCCAGGTGAGGAACCGGCCCTAAGGGTTTAGGTGTGTCATATTCTGGGACCGTCTTTGAGGCCCTGTTTGGCTCCCAGGCATAAATAGTGGGCAAGTGTTCAGGATGATAACACCAGCTCTCTGCTTGGGGCACTTTCGCTTTTTTTTTTTTTGCACAGTCCTTTATCCTGATGTCCCAGTGTCTCTTGGCTGTCCTGCCCCCACCCAGCTCCCGAGTCTCTCCAGCCCCTCCCCCAGTGCCAACCTCTGCCCGCCCCCACCGCCCCCCCCCGCACCCCTTGCACCCCTCTGCCAGACGCTCACCGGTCCAGGCTCTCTCAGGCTCTCTCGGTCCTGGGGCCGCGTGAGAGTTTGGGGAAGAAGGCTGAGCGGTGGGGGTGGGACTGTCTGCTCCCCAGCAGAGCCAAAGTCCATGATCGAACGCCAGCAGAACACTGTCAGGTCAAGAGGGTGACCTCCGCTGTCCCGCTGTCCTGGGACTTCACCCTCAAACTAACTGCACGTTCAGTCTCGGAGCGGACCGTGGCTTAGCTCCCAGGGCCCTCCGGCTCCCTTCCTCCAGCTTTCTAGCTTCAGCGTTCAGGCTCCCAGACGGGGAGTCCTCCCCAAGAACCAGAAATCTGAGCCTCCGGCTCTGTCCATCCTTCCTCCCTGGGGGACCCAGAAGTCCGGGCCTCCAGCCTCTTCCAGAGCACACGCCATTGTTTCTAGCCCCTGTGGTCTAGCCTCCCTGCTGTTACCTCCTTGGGGCCGAGAACCCAGATCTACGGGTGCCCGCTCTGCCGGGTGCCGTCTCTGTGTGGACGCGGCGGGGGCAGGCCCGGACCTGGTGCCTGGATCCTGCCCACACTGGCCTCCTCGTTCCCCACAGCCAGGGAGTGAGTGGGGAGGGTGATCCTTCGGAGAACGTCCCCGTCAGGAGGACCTCCCTCCCCAAAAACCACTGCTTCCTCTGACCGTTTTCTTTTCTCTCCCACAGAACAGCTCTCGGCTTCCTGGCCTCCTCCCTTCTCACTACTCGGGTGCCTGGGCCCCGGCCCCCCTCCTGCGTCCCCAGGCCCCGAGGGTCCAGGCCCCCAGCCCGTCCGCCCTCAGCCGCAGGGAGCGTCTCCTCCCTGAGACCCAGAAGTGCCAGCCACCCGCTCCCTCAGCTCCCACCTCTTTTGATATTTTTATAATTGAAATAAAATTCACGTAAGATTAACCATTTCGCTTTATTTTATTGTGCTTTATTTAAGTTGTACTTTATTTGACTTTGATTGCATTATGGTTTGTGGCACGTCGTGGCTTGTGGGATCTTGGTTCCCCGACCAGGGATGGAACCCCGGGCCCCCGGCAGTGAGAGCACCCGGTCCTACCCGCTGGAGGGCCAGGGAATTCCCTAACCGTTTTAAATTACACAGTTCAGGGACATTTAGCTCATTCACAGTGTTTTGAAACCAGTAGCGCTACCTCATTCTGGAACTTTTACACTACCCCAGGAGGAAGTCCCTTACCAGTTAAGCTGACACTCCCAATTCCCTCCTCCCCACCCCTCAACCCCCTGGCCACATCCAAACTGCTTCCCGTCTCTATAGATTTGGCACTTCTGGACATTTCATATAAATAGTGTGTGCCTTTTCGTGTCTGGCTTCTCTCACTGTGCGTGATGTTTTTGAGGTTCATCCAGGTTCCCAGGTGGGTAAAGAACCTGCCTGCCAGTGCAGGAGATGTCAGAAACATGGGTTCGATCCCTGCGTGGGGAAGACTCCCTGGAGGAGGGCATGGCTACCCACTCCAGTGTTCTTGCCTGGATAATCCCATGGACAGAGGAGCCTGCTGGGCTACAGTCCATGGGGTCACAGAGAGTCGGACACGACTAAAGTGATTTAGCATAGCATGTTGTAGCACAGGTCAATGCTCCGTGCCTTTCCGTGGCTAAATAATATTTCATCAATGCCCCCCATCACGGGGACTTCTGAAGCCCGCTTCTCTCGTCCCTTGCACTTCAGGATTTCCAAGTGCCCCAATAGCCAGGGTTTTCAGCTCTCAGATTCCTTGAGAGCAAAGACGAGAGAGCAGAGAAACAGACAGACAGGGATCACGAGTATTTCTTGAAGGCGGAGGCCCAGTGACCAATGAAGAATGAGATCTCTCGGGACTTCCCTGGTGGTCCAGTGGTTAGGACTCTGCGCTTCCACTGCTGGGGGCATGGGTTGGAGCCCTGGTCAGGGAACTAAGATCCCATAGGGTGCAGGGTGCAGTAAAAAAAAAAAAAAAAAAAAAGCCAGAACACGAGATGTTATAGTAGTGCAGAGCAGGGCAGGGTGGGCCCAGAAGGGGAAGTGGGTAACCAGCAATGGTGGCTAGTGCCTGTCTGGCTGTGGGGGAAGTTTAGGACAATCTCACAAGCCGTGCTTAGAGGAGGCAGGCGAGCTACACGAAGGCTTTCTCAGCAGGGCCCAGGTGGTTCCTGAAACCTGGCCCCTGAGGGTTGAGTGCTTTTGTCTTTTGACCAAAATAGAAACGGCTAACCTGCGAGTTTCCATTTTATCTGGGGTCATGCTGAGTCCTGTGGCCCATGAGACCTCTCCGGGAGTTCTCAGGTTCTGATACCAGCATATCAGTAATTTTGCAAAAGGGATTTGGGCAACCCAACAGATATCTCCTTAGAAGCTTGCTGCTAGTCACAAGGCACGGATACCTTAGTTAATGACTTCAGTGCTTTTCGAAGCAGAAGAAGGTGCAAGAATTTGGGCTGGTAACATTTTTTTCCTGAAAATATCTGAAGGCCTGTTCTTCCAGTTTTCCCAGAGTGCAGAGCGCCTCATCCAAGGGTGTTAAAGGTTAGTAACTCCAGTTAAAGGTGTGTTAAAGGTTAGTGACTCCAGTTAAAGGTAGGTTAAAGGTGAGTGACTCCAGTTAACTGTGGGTTAAAGGTTAGTGACTCCAGTTAAAGGTGGGTTAAAGGTTAGTGACTCCGGTGGCTAACCCCTCCATGCTTCTGGAGTCAGGTGGAGAGCGACATTCTTTAGGGGGCAGTCTGCTGGGTTCCAGAGTGTGGGACCCACTAGAAGAAATGAGTCAGGACCCTAAGTTCTCAGTCACATAAAGGGCTTGGATGTTATCCTGAGAGTACAGGGGAGCCATGGAAGGTTCTTGAGCAGGGAAGAGAGAGGAGCTGACACTGGTGGTGTGTAGCCATGAAAGAGATGTAATGGGTGTTAACTCATCTTATGTGTCAGGCCCTGCCCTGTGTTAACTGGGCTCCACGGGGGTTAACTCACTAATTCTCACGACAGCCTGAGTTGTCAGTGCTGGAGTTATTCACCAGATCCCCTAATCCTCATGAAAGTAGAATTCCTGGTGTCTTGACTCACTTCTACATCACACACACACACACACACACACACACACACACACACAGCCCAGCAACCTTGAGGATGAAGCACCTGGAATAATTCCACACTTCACACCTCTAAGCGATACCCCAGAAGATCCAGAACTTTCAACTCTGCAAGCAGCTCCGTGAGATTGGTTTCAAATTCCACCTCTGCCAGTTAAGAGCTGGGTGCCCATAGAGAGCACTGCAACGGTTGTACCAGTAAACCACAAGCATAGTGGCTTAAGGCAACACAGATTTATTAGCTTCTGGTTCTAGAGGTCAGAAGTCGGAAACGAGTCTTTGTCCCTGTAGGCTGAAATCAAGGGGTGGGCAGGACTGCTTTCCTTCTGGAGGACCCGTTTCCTCATCTTTCCCAGCTTCTGGTGGTGCCCACATCCCTTGGCTCGGGGTGCCTACCTCCCTCTGTGCGGTGGGAGGTACTTCATCACCATACCCCCTTCTCTGACTCTGACCCTTCTTGCACTTGTGAGGACTCTGTGGTTATGTTGGGCTCACCCTAAAAATCCAGAACAACCTCCCCATCTCAAGACCCTTAATTTAACCTCATCTGCAAAGTCCCTTTTGCCGTGGAAGGTACCATTGCCACCCGTCCTGGAGATCAGGATGGACACAACCCAGGGAGGGGAGTGGGGTGGGGGTGCTGGACACTACCCACTGCTCACCCCTGCCGGGAGCAGCGACCCCCCCACACACACCTTGCCCCATTTGTGCTAGTGCCTGTCTCATTCCTGCTCCTCTTTGTTTCTTTCTTTCTTTCTTTTTTTAATGCATCTTAGGTTACTAACTTCTCTGTATCCCACCTTATGGCTTAATTTCTTTTTAAAATATTTATTCACTTATTTGGCTGCACCGGTCTTAGTTGCAGCTTGTGGGGTCTTTAGTGGGGGCGTGAGAAGTCTTGGTGGTGGCGTGTGGGATCTAGTTCCCTGACCAGGGATGGAATCCAGGCCCACTCGGCATTGGGAGTGTGGCGTCTCAGCCACTGGACCACAAGGGGAGTCCCTCCTGTGTCTCTATCAAAAGGAAATAAAGATGCCGACCTCCAGGTGATCCTAGGCAAGAACACCCCCCCACACACTTCCCATGGTCTGGGTCTTGGTACCCACATGCCCACATTGGCACAGAGGCTAGGCTGACGTGTGTCCTCTGCAGTGCCTGTAGCAGCCTCAGGACACCCCTGTGAGGACCCAGGGGCAGGGAAAGGCAGCTCTGGGGGCTGCTTTTAATGTGGGCACCAGGCTCTGCCCGCGTCCATGTGCAGGCTAGGGGCCTGGAAGCTTCTGGATCTTTCTGCTACCCTGGTTCAGCTGAGGGGAGGAGGCCCCAGAGGTCCTCCTCTGGGTGAGACCATACTACACTTTCACTTTCTGGAATCTTTCCCTTCCGCTCCGTGGTCGGATCATTTTCTCCAGAAAAGGGAAACCGCCCACTTAGGGGATGGAGGCCTCCAGGCGTTTGTCTTCTCATCTATAAAAGCAAGGGTCATAATGGTGCCTCCGTCATGGGGTTCAGGAGCGAGTCCACCCGGCTTCCCTGATGGCTCGGTGGTAAAGAATCCGCCTACCAGTGCAGGAGACGCGGGCTCCATCCCTGGTCCGGGAAGATCCCACAGGCCGCAGAGCAGCAAAGCCGGTGAGCCACGACTACTGAGCCGGTGCTCTAGAGCCCAGGAGTCACAACTGCTGAAGCCTTCACGCCTAGAGCCTGTGCTCCGCAAAAGTGAGTACCCCGCCCCCCACCACGCCACAGCTAGACAAGAAGCCCGCACAACAGTGGAGACCCAGAGCAGCCAAAATTAAATAAATACATAATATACGCGTGCACACACACACACATATGGGCTTCTTTGGTGGCGCAACAGTAAAGAATCTGCCTGCAATGCAGGAGACGTGGGTTTCATCCTTGGGTCGGGAAGATCCCCTGGAGGAGGAAATGGCAATCCACTCCAGCACTCTTGCCTGGAGAATCCCCATGGACAGAGGAGCCTGGTGGGCTACAGTCCATAGGGTCGCAAAAAGTCGGACGCAACGACTGAAGTGACTGAGCACGCGCGCGCGCACACACAAACATGCACACACACACACACACACACACAGAGGACATGTTTATATATAAGGAGTGAGTTCATGGAGGGACTTGAGCGGTCCTGGCACATAGCGAAAGCAGCACACAGTTCAGTCTTCAGGTTGAGGGCTCCTCCAGGAGGTGTTCAGAACCCCCACACAGCCTCCTGCACCCCTGAGAGGTTGGGCCGCTCCGTAGGGTGGGGAGCTGGAGCTCAGAGCAAGAGGCTTGTGGCATGGCCGGCTCTTCCAGGAAGCAGATGCTGCTGTGGCGTTAGCGATGCAAGGGATTTATTGGGATGACATCAGTGTTTCTGAACTGTGGTGCTGGAGAAGACTCTTGGGAGTCCCTTGGACTGCAAGGAGATCCAACCAGTCCATCCTAAAGGAAATCAACCCTGAATATTCACTGGAAGGACTGATGCTGAAGCTGAAGCTCCCATACTTTGGCCACCTGATGTAAAGAGCTGGCTCATTGGAAAAGCCCCTGATGCTGGGAAAGATTGAAGGCAGGAGGAGAAGGGGGTGACAGAGGATGACATGGCTGGATGGCATCACCGATTTGATGGACATGAGATTGAACAATCTCCAGGAGTTGGTGATGGACAGGGAGGCCTGGCGTGCTGCAGTCCATGGGGTCGCAAAGAGTCAGACACGATTGAGCCACTGAACAAGTGAAAGATAAAGGTGAGGAAGAACAGGAGGAGGCAGGAAGTCATTCTGCCACCTGTGAAAGGAAAGGCAGGAGGATAGGATAGTTAGGAAGAGCCTGAGACCATGCAACTGCACGGTCCCTCAGCCAGAGGGGAGAAGCAGTGCAAAGATTCATTGTGGACAAATCCATAGGAACAGAAAGTAGATTAGCGGTTGCTGGCTGGGTGGGGAGTGATTGCTTAATCACTTCCTCTCAGGGTGGTGAAAATGTTTGGAACTTGATAGACATGATGGTGGCCCAAGACTGACTGTACTAAATGCTACTTAAAATACTCAAAGGGAATGATTTTGTGTTCTGTGAATTGTTTTTCTTTTCATTTTCTTTTTGGCCACACAGCATGCATGTGGGATTTGTTGCCCCACCAGGGACAGAACCAGTGACCCCTGCAGTGGAAGCTGAGTCCCAACCACTGAACTACCAGGGAAGTCCTGTGTTGCCTGAATCTTATCTCAATTCAAAGTTAAAAAAAAGGGAAGGGAGAAAGAGAGAGATCAAGAAAGAAACAGGGAGGAGTTGGGGGGGGGTGCCTCAGCTCAGGTGGCGCTGGCAGTAAAGAACCCCCCTGCCAATGTAGGAGACATAAGCGATGCAGGTTCAATCCCTGGGTTGGGAAGATTCCCTTGAGAAGGAAATGGCAACCCACTCCAGTATTCTTGCCTGGAGAATGCCATGGACAGGGGAGCCTGGCGGCAGTCAGATAGGACTGAACAACTAACACTTCACTTTCAGAGGGAGGAGGGGAAGGGAAGGAGAAGGAAAAAAAGGAAAAATAAGAGAGATTGCTATTAGATGAGTCCCACATTGGATGGAAGTGGTCAGGCCCTAGCACGGCCCCCACCCTAAGGCTTAGTCATTGGTTGGGGGCTGCCTGGAAAGAAACGTGATTTAAAAAAAAAAAAAAAACTAGTTACAGGTACTGCAGCTGGGGGCAGTTAGCCAAATACACTTCTCACAGTTAAATAAGTTCTTTCTTGAATGGAGACCCACCTTGGCTTCCAGGCTTGTACAATATCACCATGAGGAGCTGGGGGCAGAACCCAGATCTGTTTGGTTCTAAAATCTGATTCTTCCTCCTACGCTGTTGGGAGAGAATGTAAACTGCTACTGCAACTACAGAGAACAGCATGGAGGTTCCTGAAAAAAATAAAAACAGAGCTACCATATAATCCTGCAATTCCACTCCTAGGTATATATCCAGAGAAAAGTATAATTTGAAAAGATACATGCATCCCAATGTTCTTCGTAGCACTGTTTACAATATCCAAGACATGGAGGCAATCAGCGTGTCCATTGATAGACAAAAGGATAAAGAGCAGTATGTTTGCACAATGGAATATTACTAGGCCATGAAAAAGAAGGAACCAATGCCCAAAAAGGAATAAATATAATTATATTTATGTTTATTTATAGTTATATTGAATTATATATATATATTAATAACTGAATCACTTTGTTGTACACCTGAAGCTAACACAACATCGTGATTCAACTAGACTTCAATTTAAAAAATAAAATAAGAAGGCTTTCTCAGTGGTCCAGTGGTTAAGAATCTGCCTTGCAATGAAGGGGACACCAGTTTAATCCCTGGTCTGGGAAGAACCCACATACTGGGCAAGGGTGGGGGCAGGAGGGGGCAGACAGCTAAACCCATGTGCCACAACTATTCAGCCTATATGATGCAGCTACTAAAGCCCCTGGCGCCTGTCTTTTGCAACAGGAGAAGCCACTGCAATGTGAAGCAATGAAGAGTCGCCCCTGACTGCCACAACTGAGCAACAAGAAAAACCACAGTCAATAAATAAATAAACCTTTAAAATAAAATAATAAATCTGATTCTTCCCCAGCGTGTCATGTTTCCTGCTTGAATGCCCATCCACACGTCCATCCATCCAAACTCCCGCCCAACCCACCTTTTCATCTGTGTATATATTCTTGCCTTCATGCATTCATCCAACTAGCTATTTATCCACTCAACCATTCACTTGCCTATCTACCCAACCATCATTTCTTTAGCTACTCTTCCAGCTGACCAAAGCTCCATCCATTCAAATATCCATTCATCCACCCGTAAGGTCCTTCATTCTTTAATCCATTCTATCGATTCCCTCTTCCCATTTATCCTACAATCCACCCATCCCTCCAATCACCCACTTTCCCATTGATCCAGTTCACTTAATCAACCATCTGTATTAGCTTCCTGTGACTGTTGTAACAAACCCCACAAACCTGACAGCATAAAAAACAGAGCCAGGTGAGGGGATGGCTGGGGTGGGTGGGCATTTCCAGCCTGGGCTTTCGGGAAGGCGTCCCTGAAGAAGGGACATTACAGCAAAGACATGGAGCATGTGAGAGAGTGAACCCTGTGGATATCGGTGAGCAGAGAGAATGGCAGGGATAGACCTGTAGAGGTTTGGGGGTTTTGGTAGTCTGGTCAAGGCTACAGTTTTTCCAGTGGTCATGTATGGATGTGAGAGTTGGACTGCGAAGAAAGCTGAATGCCGAAAAATTGATGCTTTTGAACTATGGCATTAGAGAAGACTCTTGAGAGTCCCTTGGACTGCAAGGAGATCCAACCAGTCCATCCTAAAGGAGATCAGTCCCGGGTGTTCATTGGGAGGACTGATGCTGAAGCTGAAACTCCAGTACTTTGGCCACCTCATGCGAAGAGTTGACTCATTGGTAAAGACCCTGATGCTGGGACGGATAGGGGGCAGGAGGAAAAGGGGACGACAGAGGATGAGAAACTAGATGGCATCGCTGACTCGGTGAGCATGAGTTTGAGTAAACTCTGGGAGTTGGTGATGGACAAGGAGGCCTGGCGTGCTGCGATTCATGCGGTCACAAAGAGTCGGACACGACTGAGCGACTGAACTGAACTGAATTGAACTGTAGGAAGCCAATGGGACTATAACAGAGTGAGCAATGGGAAGAATCAATTCAGTTCAGTTCAGTAGCTCAGTTGTTTCCTACTCCTTGCGACCCCATGGACTGCAGCACGCCAGGCCTCCCTGTCCATCACCAACTCCCAGAGTTTACTCAAACTAATGTCCATCGAGTCAGTGATACCATCCAACAATTTCATCCTCTGTCTTCTCCTTCTCCTCCCACCTTCAATCTTTCCCAGCATCAGGGTCTTTTCCAATGAGTCAGTTCTTTGCATCATGTGGCCAAAGTATTGGAGTTTCAGCTTCAGCATCAGAAAGAAGAATAGTCAGCAATAAGACCAGAGGAAGAAAAGAGGCCATTGTAATGACATTGGATTTTGATCTATTTTGTGTATTCATTGCCTGTGGCTTAGAAGGACGGTAAATACTTATCTCACATGGTTTCTCTGGGTCAGGAATGGTTTAGATGGGTGCTTCTGTCTTGGTATTTCCCTTGAGGTGGCTGTCAAGCTGTAGACGGGACATCATCCTCTGAAAACTCAGCTCAGATGGGAGGGCTGTTTATGGGGTGGTTTATTCACATGACTGTCAGGCTATCGGAGGAAGATTCAGTTCCTCTCTAGCTGCCGGCATGAGGCCTCCCTGCCTCGTAGATTTCGCCATGAGGTGGCTGCAATGACCTTTTGACGCAGTGCTGAGTTCCTCTAGAGGACTGAGTGATCCCACAGAGGATGGTGTCTCTGATATCCTAGCCATGGACTTGCAATCATTTCTGCAAAATCCTGTTGGTTACACAGCTCAGCCCTGTTCATTGTAGAAGGGCATGGGGGGGGTGTGGAGTGAAGGTCATCTTGGGGGCTGGCCACCAGGGTTTGAATCCCTTGCAGAATTTTGAGCCTGACGAGGATGATTTTACAGATAGATGTGTATGTGCATGTGTGAATATGCACAGGTATGCATATCTATATACAGATACAGGAATATGTATATAAATTAACATATGTACTGCTTATATTTTATTCAATTATTATATGCATTTTGCTCCTTGGAAGGAAAACTATGACAGACCTAGACAGCATATTGAAAAGTAGAGACATCACTTTGCTGACAAAGGTCCATAATCAAAGCTATGGTTTTTCCAGTAGTCATGTAAAGATGTGAGAGTTGGACGCTAAAGAAGGCTCAGCAAAAAAAAAAAAAATTGATGCTTTTGAACTGTGGGGCTGAAAAAGACGCTTGAGAGTATCTTGGACAGCAAGGAGATCAAACTAGCCCATCCTAAAGGAAATTAACGATGAATATTCAGACTTAAACTGAAGAAAGTAGGGAAAGCCATTAGACCATTCAGGTATGACCTAAATCATATCCCTTGCGATTATGCAGTGGAAGTGACAAATAGATTCAAGGGATTAGATCTGATAGACAGAGTGCCTGAAGAACTATGGACGGAGGTTTGTGACATTGTACAGGAGACACTGCTCAAGACCATCCTCAAGAAAAAGAAATGCAAAAAGGCAAAATGGTAGTCTGAGGAGGCCTTACAAATAGCTGAGAAAAGAAAAGACGCAAAAGGCAAAGGAGAAAAGGAAAGATATATCCATTCGAATGGAGAGTTCCAAAGAATAGCAAGGAGAGATAAGAAAACCTTCCTCAGTGATCAGTGCAAAGAAATAGAGGAAAACAATAGAATGGGAAAGACTAGAGATCTCTTCAAAAAAATTAGAGATACCAAGGGAACATTTCACACAAAGATGGGCTCAATAAAGGACAGAAATGGTATGGACCTAACAGAGGCAGAAGATATTAAGAAGTGGTGGCAAGAATACACAGAAGAACTATACAAAAAAGATCTTCATGACCCAGATAACCACGATGGTGTGACCACTCACCTAGAGCCAGACATCCTGGAATGCAAAGTCAAGTGGGCCTTAGAAAGCATCACTACGGGAGAAGGAAATGGCAACCCACTCCAGTATTCTTGCCTGGAAAATCCCATGGACAGAGAAGCCTGGTAGGCTACAGTCCATGGGGTCGCAAAGAGTCAGACACGACTGAGCGAAAAAAAAAAAAAAAGAAAGCATCACTACGAACAAAGCTAGTGGAGGTGATGGAATTCCAGTTGAGCTATTTCAAATCCTAAAAGATACTGTGAAAGTGCTGCACTCAATATGCCAGCAAATTTGGAAAACTCAGCAGTGCCCACAGGACTGGAAAAAGTCATTTTCATTCCAATCCCAAAGAAAGGCAATGACAAAGAGTGCTTAAACTACTGCACAATTGCACTCATCTCACACACTAGCAAAGCAATGCTCAAAATCCTCCAAGCCAGACTTCAACAGTACATGAACCATGAACTTCCAGATGTTTAAGCTGGATTTAGAAAAGGCAGAGGAATCAGAAATTGCCAACATCTGTTGGATCATTGAAAAAGCAAGAGAGTTCCAGAAAAACATCTACTTCTGCTTTATTGACTACACCAAAGCCTTTGTATGGATCACAACAAACTGGAAAATTCTTCAAGAGATGGGATACCAGACCACCTTACCTGCCTCCTGTGAAATCTCTCTGCATGCCAAGAAGCAACAGTTAGAACTGGACATGGATTAACAGACTGGTTCCAAATAGGAAAAGGAGTACGTCAAGGCTGTATGTTGTCACCCTGCTTATTTAACTCATATGCAGAGTACATCATGAGAAACGCTGGGCTGGAAGAAGCATAAGCTGGAATCAAGATTGCTGGGAGAAATATCAATATCCTCAGATATGCAGATAACACCCTTATGGCAGAAAGTGAAGAAGAACTAAAGAACCTCTTGATGAAAGTGAAAGAGGAGAGTGAAAAAGTTGGCTTAAAATTCAACATTCAGAAAACTAAGATCATGGCATCTGGTCCCATCACTTCATGGCAAATAGATGGGGAAACAGTGGAAACAGTGAGAGACTTTATTTTTGGGGCTCCAAAATCACTGCAGATGGTGACTGCAGCCATGAAATTAAAAGACACTTGCTCCTTGGAAGAAAAGCTATGACCAACCTAGACAGCATATTAAAAAACAGACACATTACTTTTCCAACGAAGGTCTGTCTAGTCAAAGCTATGGTTTTTCCAGTAGTCACGTATGGATGTGAGAGTTGGACTATAAAGAAAGCTGAGTGCCGAAGAATTGATGCTTTCGAGCTGTGGTGTTGGAGAAGACTCTTGAGAGTCCCTTGGACTGCAAGGAGATCCAACCAGTCCATCCTAAAGGAGATCAGTCCTGAATACTCATTGGAAGGACTGATGGTGAAGCTGAAACTCCAATACTTTGGCCACCTGATGCAAAGAACGGACTGATTGGAAAAGACCCTGACGCTGGGAAAGATTGAAGGTGGGAGGAGAAGGGGATGTCAGAGGGTGAGACGGCTGGATGGCTTCACCAACTCGATGAACATGAGTTTGGGTAAACTCCGGGAGTTGGTGATGGACAAGGGAAGCCAGGCATGCTGCAGTCCATGGGGTTGTAAAGAGTTGGACATGACTGAGCTACTGAACTGAACTGAACTAATTCATTGGAAGGACTAAGGCTGAAGCTGAAGCTCCAATCCTCTGGCCACCTGATGTGAAGAGCTGACACATTGAAAAAGATCCTGATGCTGGGAAAGATTGAGGGCAGGAGGAGAAGAAGATGACAGAGGATGAGATGGTTGGATGGCATCACCAACTCAATGGACATGAGTTTGAGCAAGTTCTGGGAGACAGTGGAGACCAGAGGATGCTGGAATACTGCAGTCCATGGGCTCACAAAGAGTTGGACGTGACTCAGTGACTGAACAACAACAAAAAATGCATTCTGTTATTACACAAGTAATACGTGAAAACAGAGACAACTCCCCACCAATCATTTATTTTTTTCCAGCTTTTTTTCAAGTATGACTGACAAACAAAAATTATGAATATTTAAGGTGTGAAACATGGTTTTTCTGATATACACAGATTGTGAAATCATCACCATGATAAAGCTAATTAACACCTCACAGAGCTACCCTTTTGGTGGGAGAGGTGAGAACACTTAGGACTACTCTGTTAACACATTTCAAATGTACAACTATATTTATTACTAACTATAGTCACCACACTGTATGTTACACTCCTGGAATTTACTCATGTTATAATTGGAAGTTTGTACCCTTTGACCAACCTCCCCTTACCACCTCCCAACCACCGTTCCACTTTGTTTCTATGAGTTCAACTATTTTCTGGATTCTACATATAAATGAGTTCACACAGTATTTGTCTTTCTGTGTCTGTCTTTTCTGACCGAGCATAATGTCCTCCGGGTTCATGCATGTGGTTGCAAATGATAGGAGTTCCTCCTTCCTCATAGCTGAAAAACACTGCATTGTGTTTATACATATTTTCTTTATCTAGTCACCTGTCCTCGGACACTTAGCTTGTTTCCATGTCTTGGTTATAATGACTTCTGCTGCAATAAAGTTGGGGGTGCAGGTATCTCTTTGTGACAGTGATTTTATTTCCTTGGGGTATTATCCAGAAATGGGATTGCTGAATCATATGATGATTCTATTTCTAATCTGTTGAGGAAACTCCACACTGTTTGCCATAGTGGGTGCACCAGTTTACATGCCCACAGTGTACCAAGTTTCCTTTTCTCCAAGTCCTTCCCCCAATCATTTAATTTATACATACACATAAGCAGATAATCCTTCCCCTCAAAATATGACCATCCAGGAAATTCCCTGGAGGCCCGGTGGTTAGGACACCGAGTTTTCACTGCCCAGGTTATGTGTTCAGTCCCTGGTTAGGGAACTAAGATCCCACAAGCTGAATGGTGCACCCCCCGCCCCCCGCCAAGAAAAAAGATCATCCTGAATTTGCTGTTTTAGAGCTAGCTTTCCCCCTTAGTAGGCTTCCCTTGTGGCTCAGTTGGTAAAGAACCTGCCTATGATATAGGAGACCTGGGTTTGATCCCTGGGTTGGGAAGAAGGAAATGGCAACCCACTCCAGCATTTTCGCCTGGGAAATCCCATGGACAGAAGAGCCTGGTGGGCTACAGTCCATGGGGCCACGATTGGGCAACTAAACAACAACAATAAAACTCATGAAGAAGCAACTGTTTAATTCATTTTATAGACGGAGGACTTCCCGGGTGGTCCGGTGGTTAAGACTCTGTGCTCCCAACGCAGTGGGCATGGATTCACTCCAGACAGGGAACTAAGATCCCACATGCCACACAATGTGGCCAAAAATAAATAAAAATCCAAATAGTGAAGTATACTGAGGTGCTAAGAGGTTGACTAATTTACAAAAATACATTGCAAAACTGGTCAATGACGGAATTAGAATTTGAGGCCAGGCAGTAATTCCAGATTCTCACTAAGCTACGGTGGCCTTTTTGACAGATTAGAAAATAAATGTTCAGTAAACGGGGCTTCTCAGGTGGCTCAGTGGTAAAGAATCTGCCTGCCAATGGGTCGGGAAGATCCCCTGGAGGAGGAAATGGCAACCCAGTCCTGTATTCTTGCCTGGAGAATCCCCATGGACAGAGGAGCCTGGCGGGCTATAGTCCATGGGGTCGCAAGAGTTAGACACGACTTAGTGACTGAACCACCACCCCCCCCCCTTAATAGTTGACTTGCAACCTTGAGAGTTATCAAGCCCACAATATCTCGCCAGCAATGAATGTCCGGTCTGAGAAAGCCACCTGCAACAAGGCATCTTCTAAGGGACGCTTCTCAAACATACTGGGAATCTGAGTCACCAGTCTGGGAGATTTTGATTTAGGAGGTCAGGGGTGAGGGCCTGAGACTCTGCATTCCTACCAAGTGCCTAAGGGATCCTGCTTGATTCACTGGTCCACGGTTACACTTTGTGTAGCAATGTCCTGAAATAGTTATTAAATAATTGACCAGACTTTCTAGAGGGTAAACCTTGTAATCCATATTTTCACTACATTCTCAAGGTGATTATAATTTTCTCTCTCTTGTTTTTTAGTGGGGTTTCTATTTTTGTTGTTGTTTTTATTTGCTTGATTTTTTGGTGGTAGAATATATGTAATGTCAAACTTGCCATTTTAACCATTTTGTTTTGTAGAAAATATTTATTTATTTTTAGCCGTGCAGGCTCTTCTCTAGTTGCCTGAGAGCGGGGGCCACTCTTCTGTGCAGATTTTCTCACTGCGGTGACTTTTTTGTTGTGGAGCACTGGCTCTAGTCGAGCGGGCTTCGGTAGTTGCGGCTCTCAGACTCCACAGCAGTCTTAGTAGTTATGGTGCTTGGGCTTAGTTGCCCCGCAGCATGTGGGATTTTCCCGGATCGGGGATCAAACCAATGTCCCCTGCATTACAAGGCAGAGTCTTAACCCCTGAGCCCCCAAGAAGCCCCATTTTAATTATTTGAAATTATGCAATCCAAAGGCATTATGCACATGCACGGCACTTGGCAACCGTCACTGCTCTCCAGTTCCAGAACTTCTTCATCCAAAAAAGGAAACCCCACATCCTGTATCAGCCCCTCCCCATTCTCCTCTTGCCCAGCTGGGGGCAGTCGTGGATCTGTTTGGGGGTTTTGTTTGGTTGGTTGTTCTGCTGCGATGTGGCATTCGGGATCTTAGTTCCCTGACCAGGGATTGAACCTGTGCTTTCTGCAGTGGAAGAACAGAGTCCTAACCACTGGACTGCCAGGGAATCCCCCAAATCTGCTTTCTGTCTCTCTGTCTTTCTGTCTATTCTGATATTTCATAGAAATTGAATCACCCCATATGTGATTTTTTGTGTCTGGCTCCTTTTACCCAGTGTGATGCTTTTAAGGTTCATCCGAGTTGTGGCATGTGTCAGTGATTTATTCTTTTCCCAAGGTGTCTTTTATGTCATCTGTGGGTGGAGAACAAGCTGCATCCTATCTGGGCAATGTAGCAGTAGGGGCTGAGAATACAAGCTCTATGATTTGATGGCCGGTTACATCCCCTTGGAAAGCCTCAGTCTGCTCATCTGTAAAATGGGGTAATAGCCCATCCCTCGCAGAGTCGGATACGACTGAAGAGACTTAGCTCACAAGCATAGGACTATTTGCAAAGTGACTGGCATGTGTTAGGAGCTCAGTTAACTATTAGGTACTGCTGTTCTTCCATCTTAGGGGTATGCTGTAATCAGTCAGACCAATCTCCTACAGTTGGACATTACGGTTTTTCCTATTTTTCTGCTTTTTCAACAAATGCTGAGACAAACATTTTTAAATACTGTAACACTTGTCCCATTATTTCTTTAGCATAAAACCCCGAAAGTGGCATTGGTGGGTCAAAATTTTCTTTGCATTATGAAATATCTCTGACATGTAGAAAAAACAGGGAGTATAGGGAATTCACGGCTTCCACCTGCAGGCTTAGAAAAAATAATTGCAGGTAAGGATGTCCTGAGTAGCTTTCCTGACTGCATTCCTTCCGCTCTCCTCCAGGGGTCGCCACTAGGGCACCCCCACCCCAACCCCATGTCATACCCAGGCAAGTTTGCGTTTTATTACCTGTCCACACACAACTCCTGTTTCTTTCTTTCTTTCTTTTTTTTTTTTTCCTCTTTAACCGTATGCATTCGACTCTGTAAACTTCTGCAACTAGCAGCATGCTTTGGGATTGTCAAGGCTGATATACTAAGTGCTGGATCACCCACTTTCACTGCTGTATAGCGTTCCCCTACGTGAAGATGCTGGAGGCAGTGCTTAGTCGCTCAGTCGTGTCCGATTCTTCGCGACCCCATGGACTGTAGTCCGCCAGGATCCTCTGTCCCTGAGGATTCTACAGGCAAAAATACTGGAGTGGGGATTCTCCAGGGGATCTTCCCAACCCAGGGATCGAACCCAGGTCTCCCTCATTGCAGGAGAATTCTTTTATTGTCTGAGCCATCCTTGGCGGAAGTGGGTGGGGGGAATGTGCCTAGGCTGGGGGTGTCTCAGATCTGAGGTTAAGTCCTAGTTCGGGAAGGGACAGTAAGAACAGAGGGTGAGAGTGTGGAAGCACAGATGAAAGACCCCGAGGAGGGTGTTCAGGAAGGTCTCTCAAAGAGGGCTTCTCATTTTATAGATGTGAGCCCGAGGCCCGTAGAGGGCAAGCCACTTCTCCACAGTCACAGGACTGTTTGCAGAAACCAGCTTCATACATTCATTCCTTCAGCACAAATTAACGAAGCACCTATTCCATGCTACGCATTGTTCCAAGAGCACAGGATATTTAGCAGTCAACAAAACAAAGACCGCCTGCTCCAAGTGTGGGGCTTATTATTCTGAGCGTAATTATGATGAATTGCTAATTATGTTTGCCTCTAGGACTGTAGCAGGAGGGTGATCCCTATTGGGGGCGTCGGGGGGTGCCCCATGAGAGCACCCCATGAGTCACGGCTTTCTCCAAAGCCCCTACTTCCGTCTTTCTGACCGATTCACCCACAGAGTGTTATTGGGGGTACTCAAAATTAAACAGGGTTTTTGGGGGGACGAGAAGGTGATCTAGAGCGGGGAAGGAAAGGAAAAGCCCTTTGTACCCTGCAGGGCTGTCAATAAAGTTTTGTCGCCTTGGCAACCGCAGGTCCAGTCGAATTGGGGGTAGGGGGGATGGAAAGAGAGAACAGAAGTGCGCACGCATTCAGCCCCGCTCGTCGGCCGTGGCTTTTCTGCTTTCTCCCTCTGGTGGCCGAAGGTTTAGCCAGGGAAAGAGAACAGGGAGGGCGTGACCCTAACGGTGACAGGCGGAGACCTTAGCCAATGGAAGCATGAGTCGCTCCAAGGCCAACCAATCACACGCGGGCTCTGTAGCCGACGGAGCCCTCCCTCTCTCCTCTTGTACCCAAATAACCCAACTCAAACCCGAGTTTCGCCCGGAGCGACAGCGCTTTCGGCCAATGAGGGCGTCAACTTCTGGCCGTGGGCGGGGATACGTCTCCATGGCAGCGGCGGAAGGACAGCGGCGGCAGCCACTAGGTGCAGTTGGCTGCGCTTTGACGGCAGCGCGGGCGTGGCGGGGTTCTGTAGGGGCACCGAAGGGGGGCGATAGGGGTGGGGCATAACGGAGCCTGACCAATGGGGGCGGAGCAAGCTTCTCGGCAATTGAAGAGTGGCGGGGACATTGGCCAATGGGAGGCCGTAGTGGCCGCGGCGGGGCGGGCCCGGCGGGGCTAACTGGAGGCGCGGCGACCCGGTCGGACGAGAGCTGGAGGAGGAGGCTGTGGGAGGTGGTGGCAGCTGCGGCGCGGGCGCCTGAGGAGGAGGAGGAGGAGGAGAAGCGGGTGAGGGGCGGCGCGGGGCCCGACCTCTGAGCCCCTTCTCGGCCCCCGCCCCGCGCCGCCTTGGCTCCCGGTCGTCCCCATCCCCGTCTGTCCCCCGGCCCGCCCGCCCCTCCTCGTGTCCAGGCGCCCACGTCTCCTGGCCCTTCGGCGAGCCTCAGGCTGCTCTCGGTGCCCAGCCCCTTCCCTGCGCTTCCTCCCCCAGTCCCCTCTGTCGCGCTTCAGGCCCTTCCCTGGACCCTCAGCTCGCCCTCTGACTCTGCACTCCCGTCCTTGGCCCTCAGGCGCGTCCCCTGCGCTCTCGCCGCCTGCCCAGGCCCCTGGAACCCCCCCCCCCCCAGGTCCTCCCCAGGCCCTTGTGTGCTCCCCCCAGTTTCCCTCAGCACCTCAGGCCTTTAACCTGCGTTCTCACTGCCTACCCAGGCTCTACCCTGGAGCCTGGGCGCGCTCCTCGCGGCTCAGGGTTCCTTCCTGGAGCCCCAGGACTCCCCTTGGCTCCATTTGCTTCTCCAACCCCGTTGTGGAACCCGTGGGCCGCCCCCCTCTACCTTCCCAAGACCCTCCCTGGACCTCCAGGTCCTTCTCTGCTTTCGCTGGAGCCTTGGTCTTCCTGCTGGCTTTTCCTGGGGTCCTCGCTGGGTCCCCAAGCCTCCCCGCCGCCCTCCCCCGCTGGCAGCCCGGGCCTTCTCCCTGCGCTGGCTCCCTCCCTGTGGTGTCCGCATTTTGCCTTTACCCCCTTGCCCCTCTGCAGCTTCAGTTCCGTCCCAGCGCCGTCCCGCAGCGCCCCCTCTTTATTTTTCCTCAGCCTTCGGGTCTCCTCTGCCCCCTTTCCCAGCCGCTGTAGCTCCTGGCCTCTCTCCAGCTCCCCTTCCTCGCAGTCTCCCGTCGACTCCCCGAAGCACCCTGGTGTGGGTGCCGGGCAGGCCTCCGCCGTCGGGGTTAGGAGGCTTGTTTTGTTTTCGTTTTGCTAGTCGCCGTCCTTCTCCTGTGTTTTTTCTGGGCCTCCTCTGCCTCTCCACACGTTCTTTTTCTCTCCCCCCTCCCCGCGCTTTGTCCTCCGCGCCCCTCCCCCGGAATCCTTGGAGAGAGAGCAGGTGCTGGAGCCTTCCTGGCTCTCCCTCCCCCCACCACCCCCCCTCCTCTAGACTGCCTGAGGTTTCACCCCGAGCCTTCGGAGGAGGGCTCCCTAGGGCTGCTGGGGAGGCGGGTGGCGGCCGAGGCAGGGAGAGTGGGGGTGGGCTGAGGAACCAGCGGTTCTGACGCGGCAGGAGCTGCTGCCCGGAGCCCCCTGACTCCCACCTCCTGCAGGACTAAGCCTTCAGGGTTATCCCAGACTGCCAATTAATCAGCCTTCCCTGGTCTGTAGGGACCTTTGCGTGCCTGCGCGCGTGTATACATGTATATGGAAGTCCTAGGAAATCTGCGTGCATACATGGGGTCTGTGAATGTGTGTGTGTGGGCAAGGGGGGGAGTTGTCATAAGTGGTTGGAGGGTTTATGTCTGTGCTCAGGAGGCTGCGGAGGTGCAGCTACTAAGGATGGTGGCTGGTATTTCTGGGGGGGTCCCCCCAGTGTCAGAAGCACTTGTTGCATTTCACCTTCACTGAGAGCCCTGTGAAGTCAGTACTGCCTCTCTCTCCGCTTTACAGATGAGGAGGCCAGAGGGCCCGCCCCAGGCTCACAGGGCTCACAAGTGGCACAGAGCAAGCACACACGCGGGATCCCAGCGCCGCGCCCCCTGCCCCGTGCTCCCCACCCCCTGCCGCCGCCACCAGAGACAGCATGGTGCGTGGGGCACCATGGGGCCCGACAGAGTAACGGCCAGAGAGCTGTGTGAGAACGACGACCTGGCCACCAGCCTCGTCCTGGACCCCTACCTCGGCTTCCGCACCCACAAGATGAACGTCAGGTGAGGCGACCCCGGGGAGGGTGGACCCACGGATCTCGGGACCCCTGCCCTGCCACCACCACCCCTCTGCCCCATCCTCCTCTCAGCTCCCAGCGGGGGTGGGGTGGGGCCTGGGAAGGCCCACAGGGAATAGGCCAAGGCCCTGGGACCCAGGCATGCCCTCTCCCCCAGCCCCGTGCCCCCCCTGCGACGACAGCACCACCTGCGCTCAGCTCTGGAGGCCTTCCTGAGGCAGCGGGACCTGGAGGCTGCGTACCGGGCCCTGACGCTGGGAGGCTGGATGGCCCACTACTTCCAGAGCCGGGGCCCACGGCAGGAGGCTGCCCTCAAGACCCACGTGAGGGAGCCCTTCCCTTTCCTCCCCTTGGCCCTCATGTTCTCCTGTCTCCCCCACCTGTCCTGGGCCCTCCGCCCTGTCGGGCAGACCCTCGGCGCAGCCCCCCAGGACCCCCTGACTTCTTATCCATTGGGACCATCTAAAGCAAGGCTCAGACTCCTAGGACAGGTGCGTTGTGGGGCCCTCTGAGATGGAGTCTAACCTCTTCATTTGACAGATGAGGAAACTGAGGCCCCAACAGGGGAAGTGAGCCCCCTGAGACCACACAGTAAGTCAGTGGCAGAGCAGGACTAGAACCCAGGAGAGAGAGGGCCAAGGACAACCCTGCCCCAGCTCCTCACCCCACCCACCCCCTCACCTCCCCCAGATCTATCGCTACCTCCGCGCCTTCCTGCCTGAAAGTGGCTTCACCATCTTGCCCTGTACCCGATATTCCATGGAGACAAACGGAGCCAAGATTGTGTCAACTCGCGCATGGTAAGAGGGCAGGACTCGCAGCCCAGGCCTGACAGGAGGCATCTCTCCCCGGGGACCGCTGGGAGAAGACACCTCCACCCTTGTGGAGGAGACCCCGCACTGAGGCAGCAGGGCCACGAAGATGTCTGTGTTGAGAGAAAGAAGGCAGGGCCTGGCCCCCAGGACCCCCCTGGCCTACCGCAGCCCTGCGGAAGATGAAACCCCCTCCAGCGACCCAGGCTTCCTGGGGCTGCTGGGAAAGGTCTGACCTTGCGCCCAAGAGTGCACTGCTGTCCTTTTGCTCATCCCTACCAGACCCCCCCCACCCCCACCAAGTAGCAATCACTGCTGGGTATGAGGGCAGCCCAGTGAGCAAGAAGAACCCTGCCCTCTGCTCACAGTCTGTGAGAAGGGGGTGGTAGTGGTGCAGGCTCGCGGGGCTGACCTCAGCTGCGCAGTGCTTCCTGAGCCTGCCTGGGAACTTTGAGTGTGTACTTGGGGGCCAGACCTAGGCTGAGACCCACATAATGACTAAAGGGTCTAGTGAAGAGCCTGGGGTGCCTGGGGGGGTGGGGCTTCCAGGCAGGACTGGACCGAGGGAAGCTGAGGCAGTGGGTGCCAGAGGAGACCAGAGCAGGAGAGGATGCGTGCCAGGCATCTGTGGGTGTAGGGCGGCAATGTGACTTTCAGAGACATTTGGGTGGTGGAGCGCGCTGGCCCGCATCAGTTCTTCCCACAGGAGGCCTGGGATGAGAGGCCCCTGTCCCCAGCGCTGGTGGTTGGGGAGGTACTCACAGACCCACAGTGAGTGGCTTCTTGGCAGGAAAAAGAACGAGAAGCTGGAGTTGCTGGTGGGCTGCATCGCCGAGCTGCGGGAGGCCGACGAGGAGCTACTGAGGGCCGGGGAGAATGACTTCAGCATCATGTACTCGACCCGAAAGCGCAGCGCTCAGCTGTGGCTCGGCCCAGCCGCCTTCATCAACCACGGTGGGGGCAGGGCAAGGGGCTGGCAGGGGGAGGGGAGGGGGGCGGTAGGGGCTTGCCCCAGCTTTCTGGCTTCTCTGACCCGGAGTCTCTTCTCTCCCCTGCACACCCACAACTGGTTCCAGACTGCAAACCCAACTGCAAGGTGAGACCTGAGGGTCCCCACATCCGGGGAGGAATGGGCACGTGGGGAGGGGCTTTCGGGTCAGTGAAGAGCTAGAAACTGTCCGGGGTCTCCCCACCTGACCGTGCAGCTTCCCACCCGTCCTTCCCCGTGCCGGGAGGGAGGAGGGGGCTCTGGTAGAGTCACACTGGAACCCAGTCACACTGCCACCTGCTGGCTGCAGTGCCTGCTCTCCCAACCTTGGCTGGGGGCGGGGCTGGTTGAGGGGGAGGGTGGTGGTGGTGGGCAGACCCGAAGTGCCCCTGCCCGGCCTCCCGGGCAGAAGCCCCTGCAGCTGTGATGATAGCAGGAGGCGGGGGAGGCCCTGGGGGTGAGGTCAGAGAGAGCCCTGCCCTGGAGATCCAGGGCTTCTCCTGATAGGAGGCCCTGGGAGGCAGAGGGAGGCCCCCCTCTTCTGTGTGTGGAGGACGGAGTGCGTGGGAGGGAGGAGTTGAGGGGTGACGCCCAGCAAGGCCTTGGGCGTGCGCCCTGAAAGTGTGGGCCTCCCTGGCCTTGGCCATCCTCCAGAGCCCCCCACACGAAGGGGTTGGAGTCCTGGCTCCCCTGCCTGGGCCCTGGTTTGTCCTCTCAGACGGGAAAGGGTGAGAACTCGCCCGCTGGCGTAGCTGTGAAGTCCGGCGTGTGGCAGTGTCCTCTGGGCTTTGGGGCACAGGCAGTGGGTAGGAGAGAGAGGAGGCAGGGCTTGGTGAGGGGGGCGCCAGCCGCCTCGTGGTGCAGAGCCAAGGCTGTACCAGTCAGGGCCAGGAGCTGGAGGAGGAGTAGAGTTTTCCCAGGTGTTGAGGTTGAAGGGGCGCACGCTAAGGTGTCTCAGATGGGGCGCCAGGCTGGGGGGGCTGGGAGGTCGTGGCACGGGGGCTCCCCTCGTGTGTGAGCTCAGTCGCCCCATGGCGGCTCCCGTGGGGTGCGGAGGGTTGGCGTGGAGGTGGGGTACAGGCCGAGGCTGGTGGGTAGCCCAGGGCAGGGAGGCCCTGAGAGGCCGGCTCCAGAGGGGTCTTAGGCACGGAGGGAATGCGGACACCTGGCACTGCCTGCTCGGGAGACGCCAGCCAGCTGTCCTGGCGTCAGGCAGGCCGGTGGCCAGGGCCACTCCCAGGTGTGTGTCAGGCTGGGACGGAGAGACGAGTGGACAGATGGACAGGCGGGTGGGTGGGAGTCCCGCCTCTCCCAGAGGAGGAACCTAGAGGCAGGAGCAGGCAGGCGAGGGGGGTGGCGATCCTGGGCTGAGGCTGGGGGTGGACCCGGGCCTGGAGAAGGGGAGGCGGCAGAAGCAGGCGGCGCAGAAGCAGGCGGTGCGGGGGCCCGGCCACCCGAGGAGCCAGGGGATGGGCCGGAGGGAGCGGTTCCTGTGCGTTGCCAGGCCCGGTTAGGTCATCGTCCTGCAGCGAGGGCGGGAGCCGGCAAAGCAGTGGGGGGACCAGGGAGCCAGTGCCGAGGGCAGGCCCTGGGCAGGGCGTGTCCCGGGGCTCGGCCCCTGCCCATCCCAGGGGTGGGCCGTGAGGCCAGGGGCCCAGGCCAGGCCAGGCGGTGGGGGCAGAGAGCCAGGCCACCCCCAGGGCGGGGCGCTGAGCCTCCGGCCCCCAGTTTGTGCCTGCAGATGGAAACGCAGCCTGCGTGAAGGTGCTCCGGGACATCGAGCCGGGGGACGAGGTGACCTGTTTCTACGGCGAGGGCTTCTTCGGCGAGAAGAACGAGCACTGTGAATGCTACACCTGTGAGAGGTGGGCCGTGGGGCTGGGAGCCGGAAGCGCGTCCTCGGAGGCCCAGCCCTCCCTCCTCACCGCCCTCCCGCCCCCAGGAGAGGTGAGGGCGCTTTCCGACTGCGGCCCAGGGAACCCCTGCCGCCCCGGCCGCTGGACAAGTACGAGCTCCGGGAGACCAAGCGGCGGCTGCAGCAAGGTCTGGACAGGCCCCGGTCCTGTGCGCACCCACCCCTGCGGCGCCGGGACCCCTTCTGCGGTGAGCACGGGGTGGGCGCTGCCCCGTCTTTGCGCTCCTGCCTCGCCCCTCCTCCCACGTCACTCCCTGGGTCTGTCCCCCCTGATGACCAGGAAGAGCCTTGGAGGAGGCGGCGTGAGCAGGAGCTGTGCCCCTGCGGGAGCCCTGCTCACGCAGCCGCCCTTTCCTCCCTGCCCCCCCACCCGGGCCTCCACAGCCGCCTGCCAGCCCCTGCGCCCCCCGCCCTACAGCGCCCGCCTGGACGCCTCGCCCCTCTGGCTCCACTGGCTGCCTCAGCCCCAGCTCCGTGTGCGTCCCCGGAGGCGCCGCCGCCTGCAGCCCCGGCGAGCCCCGCCACCTCCGGTTCTCCGAGCTGCCCGCGTCTCCCTGCACCGGTGGGGAGGCTGCGGCCCCCACTGCTGCCTGCGGGCGGAGGCCCAGGTGGCCCTGGGTCAGGCCCCCCGCGCCCGCTGGGCCCCCCAGCAGGACTGGCATTGGGCCCGGCGCTACGGGCTGCCTTCTGTGGTCCGTGTGGGTCTGAGCCGCGTGGCGCCAGCCCTGCCTCCCACTGCCAGCCCTGCCCCTGCTAGGACCCCCGGCCCCATCCCCGTCCCCAAGCAGGCCCTTGCCTTCACCCCCTTCTCCCCACCCAAGCGCCTGCGGCTGGTGGTCAGCCATGGCTCCATTGACCTGGATGTCAACAGTGATGGGCCGTGACGGGCTGGACAGGGAGGCCTGGGCTGGGAGAGCAGGGTGTCCTTCCTTGGTCCCCTCCTGCCCAGCTTCTCGGGGAGCCACCTCCAGAAGGAGCTCTTGGACCTCTGGGAAGGAGTTGACCTTCGACTCCAGCACAGCTTTGATCTGGGGGCAGGTTGACTTGGACACCCCCAGGGATCTGACCCCTGACCTTTTGTGACTGCTGACCCCTGAGCCACCCCCACCCTGGCAGGGAGCCCTGGCCACTGCCGCCCACCCCCCACCCCCCCGACCGCAGCCCCGGCTCCAGGGCTGAAGGAGCTGTTCCCTGCCCACCTCCTTCTCCTGCTCGGGGAGCAAAGCCATAGGGGCGGGCTGCCCGCAGGCCTGGGGGAGGTGGGGCTGGCTGGGGTGGCCTCCCTAGACACTGCCCTGCAGGGGAGGGGTCAGTTTGCTCTTAGCCTGTGACTGTCTGAGTGGGGGGCGAGGGGGGTTGGCCAGGGGCTTGTCCCCACCACCCCCGTGGGTCTCAGGGAGGCCGGGTGCGACCTCATCTTTCTCATGGTGCTATCCCTGGTGCTACTGGGGTGTGGGGGGTCTCTCCCCTCCCCCACACCAGAATGGGATATGTTGGGGGGTTGGAAGCACTTGAACTTTTTATTTTATTTTATTAAAACGTTGTTATAAGCAGTGCTCCTGGAAGCATTTCATTTTGACTTATGTTCTGAAGAGATGTCCGTGGGGAGGGTGAGACCCTAGGCCTTGCTGGGGAGACCAGACTGGGAGGAGACAGCCAAGACTTTGGGCCCTATAAAGCTTGGGAGCGTGAAAGGACCGTGGGCTCTGAGGATGACCAGGTACAGAGGCAAGAATCCCACTATCACACCAACTGTGCTCATGAAGAATGCTTCTAGACCCATTGTCTCATGCAGGAGGGGAGTCTGCCCATTTTCCAGATGAGATCACTGAGGTCCAGCAATTAGAGTGACTCACCCTGGGTCACATGGGGCCAGATCGCCCTTGTCTGAAGTCCGAGTCCCTCATGTGTGTCACCTGGGTTGGTCTAGCTCCGTGAGGCCAGGACAGTGAATCGTCTCATTTCTTGAGATCCAGTTCTGTTTTCAGTTCCCTGACCAGGGATTGAACCTGGGGCCATGGCAGCGAAAGCCCAGAATCCTAACCCCTGGACCACCAGAGAACTCCTCCCACCACCTCTTAATTCTCCCCTCAACCCCCTTTTACAGAAATACTGCTGCTAAAAAAATAAAAATAAAAAAAAAAAAAAGAAATACTGCTGCTAAGTCGCGTCAGTCATGTCCGACTCTGTGCAACCCCATAGACAGCAGCCCACCAGGCTTCTCTGTCCCTGGGATTCTCCAGGCAAGAACACTGGAGTGGGTTGCCATTTCCTTCTCCAATGCATGAAAGTGACAAGTGAAAGTGAAGTCACTCAGTCGTGTCCGACTCGTCTCAACCCCATGGACTGTAGCCTACCAGGCTCCTCCGTCCACATCCATGGGATTTTCCAGGCAAGAGTACTGGAGTGGGTTGCCATTGCCTTCTACAGAAATACTAACAGCTGACAATTGGCGCTTCCTAATACCAGGTGCACCCCCCCCCCAACCCCCTGCAAAGTGTCTTGTGGACATTTTTCTTCTTGTTCATTGAGGCCTCATAACCATATCACAAGTGTGGTCGGGTGTGGGCTGCAGGCCCTGGTTTATCTCCTCCATGACAACCATGGCAAAGTTTACGCTGGAGGCTGACAAGACCAGGCTGTGTTGGTGAGGAACGTGGAGGGCCTGAGGGGACTGTTGGAAGACCCGGGTGGGCCAACGGGGTGGCCAGTTCACAGCAGGTAACTATTCTTTTTAACTTTAAAATGTTTCATGTATGTATGAAGTTTGAAGTGAAAGTCGCTCAGTTGTGTCTGAGTCTTTGTGACCCCATGGGCTGTGGCCCATCAGGCTCTTCTGTCCCTGGAATTCTCCAGGCAAGAATACTGGAGTGGGCTGCCATTCCCTTCTCCGGGGGATCTTCCTGACCCAGGGATAGTATCCAGGTCTTCTGCATTGCAAGCAGACTACCATCTGAGCCACCAGGAAAGACCATTTATGTGTAGCCTGTTTGATTCCTTTTAGAGCGGGGAAGTGTGTCTTTGTTCCATGCGAGTCCTACTGAACCCTGTTAGCTTTCTCCCTGAGGTTAAAAGTAAGGAGGGAGAGGACCTCCCGGTCAGCAAGTGGCAGTGAGGAGGATGAAGAGAGACGGCCGACACAATCACTAAGGAACCCGTCCCTCTAAACAAGCAGAAGTCCATGCCTTCTAGACAAATGTGACCGCCGAGCAAGTCTTAGCCTGGATGGATGCTGGAGGTTCCGAGGGCCTCCTGGAACCCCATTTCCCATGTAGTAACTGCACATTCACATGCACGTTCTGAGCCCAGAGGGCTGAGAACCTTCGTCCAACCCTCAAAAGCGTCTGGACCGCAAAACAACGGAGATGAGGAACCAGTGATCTGGGTCTCTCATCCTCAGCACTGCTGCCGCCTTGAGCTGCCAGTCCTGTGTCTCAGGACGAGGACTGGCCTCTCCAGCCTTCACTCAGAGATGCCAGTAGCACCCCCTCCGTGGTGACAAAAATATCTGTGGCCCTTGCCAAATGTACCCCTGGGGGCCAAACCCAGCCCCCTGCGAGACCTGTGGGCTAGAGTGACAAGATGATGGGGAAGCAGGTCCTCTGGGACGGTAGGTAGCACAACCGTCACCATCACGGCCCCAGGCACCCTCGCATCTGCCTCCACAGCTGCGCTGCCAAGATGGCCCCGCACCTCTGCAGATGGTCCCGGAGGACAGGCGCATCTGCCTGAGGCCGCAGAGCTGGTACTGTGCCGAGCCCACCGTGCACCGCCAGGCAGAGGGAGCCCCAGCCTCAACAGGGAGCTGAGAGGCGTCCTTGTCGAGTCCTGTGAGCCGGCAGGCCCTGAGTGGGGTGTCGACCTGGAGCTGGGTCTGGGCAAGCCCCTGGGGGAGGGCCGGAGGGTCAAGGCTCAGTCTGAGAACCCCGTCATAGACCAGGGGGCCAGAGCAAGGAAACGGGTAGGCTGGCCGGAGGAGAAGGAGAAGCAGAAAGCCGAAAGAAATGAGAAGTAATTCCAGCCCAGAGTCTCAGAAAGTGCCGCATGCTGTGCCGGAGACAGCAGGGAAAGCCAGGCAGGACACTCAGGCCTGGCTCCCATTTCTCCCCTTGAGGGCGCTCTCTGACCCTTTTACCCTCAGCCTCCAGGAGCTCCCAGGTGGCGCTAGTGGTAAAGAACCCAGAACCCGCCGGCCAATGCAGGTGAAATGGGTTCGATCCCTGGGTAGGTCGGGAACATCCCCCTGGAGAAGGGCATGGCAACCCACCCCAGTAGTCTTGCCTGGAGAAGCCCATGGGCAGAGGAGCCTGGCAGGCCACAGTCCACGGGGTTGCAAAGAGTCGGACAGGACTGAGGCGACAGCACACATCAGGAGCTCCAGGGCCCTGTTGGTGGGTTTGGTCATCGTGGGCTTGCCGATTGGGAGGGCAACTGACAGTCACCCCACCACCTGGTGTGATACTGGGCCCCAGAACTGGACCGACATGCCACAGGTTGTCTAACCGACAGAGATCGCACACCCCCTGAGAGCAGCTGGGCTGGACACTGTTCTGGCTGGTCACACGGCATCATCCTACCCACGGCTCTGGAAAGTGTAGGTGTTGTTATCACTGTGATCTGGGTGAGAAGGCCCCAGCCCAGAGGCCTTAGGGAGTCTGTCTGGGGCCACGGGGCTGGCAGGCTTCAGGGCCGGAACTTGAACCCATGTTCAGAGCTCATCCAGGCTCTGAGGTCTTTGGGAAAGAGGCAGGTACCAGAAGGGAGGCTGGCTCTGTGCCCACGGGAGGCCCAGGGCTCGGTTCAGCAGTGGCTTCCATGGGATGGTGTGGTGGGTGGACAGAGAGCACAGCGCCAGGAGGGCTCACGGAGCAAAGGGTTTTGTGATTCTGTGATCCTGAACCTGTCAGGGGAGGCAGGAGCTGCAGAGGGACGGGAAGAGGGTGGTGGTGATGAGAGGAGGCTGGAAGAGGGTGAGGATGGAGAGGAGGGGAGCGGGGAGGGGAGCAGGGATGCAGGTGAGGGGAGGGGTGGGGGATGGGAGACGCCAGAGGCCTCTGTTTCCTTTGTCCTGGGAGGCTCACCTGGGGGTTTCAGGATGCAGCCGGGCAACGCTGACCAGGGAGTCGTGGAGGAGGTGTTCACAGCCAGAGTTTGGGGCCTGAGAGTGTTGTTCCCCTGGCTGGAGGTGAGGTGGGTCTGGCCCTGCCCTGGGCTCAGGCATTCAGCGGACAGAGGTGGCCAGCCGGGAGGCTGGGCGAGTCGGAATGTCCCGGAGGTGTTGGAGGGATGGGGCCGGGATCCTGGCCCCAGAGGGGAAGAAGGGGGAACTGGGAGGGGCTGCGGCAGCACTGGCCCCTGGGGAGGTCGGGAGGCCAGCCGAGGCCCCACAGGTGTCAGACCCTGTGCTTGGCACTACCTGGGTGACCTCAGCGAGTGTTCAGACGGCCTCTGGTCCGTGCTGTGACTCAGAGCTGCCTTGTCTGCGTGGCATCGCGGCTTGCTTTCTTCCCTGCGGCAGCGCCACCTCTGTGCGGGCCAGAGGTCTGCAGGTCAGGGGAGGTCGCGAGAATGCCTCACTCTGCCCCCCCACCCCCTGCCATAGCTTCCAGCCTGTCTGTCTGTCTGAGTCCACACCCTGTGCCCTCATTTGCCCGGGTGCCTTGCAGGTTGTGGTCTGAGAGCGGGAGCCCAGGGCCAAGGTTTCGGTGGAGCCATCGTGGGAAATGGCACGTTGGGGTGTGCCTTGGGGGAGGGGGCGATGAGGGCAGTGTAGAGGGCTGGGGGGAGGAGTGAAAGCTGCTGTACTCCCCCCATCTCGCCTAGCCCCTCCCATCATCCCACCTCTCCTGATAATGGGGTTTGCACCATCTCTCTGCACAGCTGGAGAAACTGAGGTGATGCAGGTCAGGAGGCTTGTCTGGGGCCACCCAGGAAGTCATCACAAGATTAGTAATAGCTACCTTTGAACCCTGGGGTTGAATGGGGACCCTATGAGATCACTCCAAGCAGAGTCTGGGGGTCCGGGCTGCCATAAGAGGCTGACAGCTTCAGGAGGAAACAGTCAAATCCACCCCCACCCCCACGCCCATGCCCATCTAGGGTAGGACTGGGCTAGAAGCCCCAGGCTCCAGGTTCTGTCGAGGGTCACTCAGCCTGGCTCAGGGCAATGGTGGTGGTGGTGGAGGTGGCTGGAAAGGTGACATTTTGAGAAGCATCTGGAATCAGGATGAACCTCAGCATTGTTGTGCCTGAGCTTGACTGAGGGCAGGCTCAGAGCAGGAGTGGGGTGGGAGCAAAGAATAATTCAGCCTGGAGCTCCAAGTGTCCTGGAGGAGCTCACAGGGAGGGGCTGGCAGGAGAAACTGAAGTGACATGTGTCTGAGCAGACAAGGCTGCTCCTGGCCAT
Organism: Dama dama; assembly: GCF_033118175.1. Classification (NCBI taxonomy): domain Eukaryota; kingdom Metazoa; phylum Chordata; class Mammalia; order Artiodactyla; family Cervidae; genus Dama; species Dama dama. The sequence continues at coordinate 68,939,215 of NC_083684.1, read as the reverse complement.
GGACAGGTGCTGAGAAGACCGAGGGGGCCAGGCAGGGCACCCTGTTGGGAGAGGCCCAAGTGATGGGTTCGGGGATGTACCAGGAGGGGAGGGGAGTCAAAGGGGATGGGGGCGAGGGAAAGGAAAGAGCCAGGAATGTTCTGGAGCAGGGAGGGATGACAAGGTCAGTGCTGGGTGGTATACACGTTGCTCCTCTGTACCTGAGATGAGATGGAGGGGGTGGGACTGGTGGTCCAGGAAGGGAAGAGGACCCTGAGGGACTTGAGTGACAGGTGGGGGACTGAGAGGCAGAAGGACCCCGGAGCCATCCTGACGGACCGAGCGCTGGGACTCAGAGAGCCAAGGCAGACCCTACTGGAGCGGGGCGGGGATGGGGGGGAGCTGGGAAGGGGACTGGCGGGGCTCCCTCACCCCTCCCACGACTGGAACCAGTAGTGTCGGCGGCAGGGTACAGGAAGGGCCTCCCGAGGCCCCCTATCCTTACCGACAAGACATTAAAGAGAAATACCAGCAGTAACACCGCTTTATTTGAGGCTTAAAGAAGGGGCGGAGAGGGGTGAGGTTTGGGGCGGTGGGGCCATTTTCCGGGAGACGGGAAGATGGGGCGGGGAATGTCACTGGGGCTAATTCTTCGGAGGAGAAGCCGCGCTCAGACCGTTAGATTTTCCCAGCGAAAGTCCCGTCCTTGATCTGCTCTTTCCAGCGCTGCACCTGGGGGTGGGGAAGACGGGAGTGGGCGCCGTCCTAACTCAGCCGACCCAGCCACCCTCGCCCGGCCCGTCCGTGCGGCCCTGTGTCCGCTCACCCAGCTGATGGGGCACAGCGAGTGGTACACGCGGAAGTAGTACTCGCAGGGCTGTGTGCTCTTCCCTCGGCGGTTCATGGTCTTGATGCAGCGATGGTAGTCTGCCGACGGAGGCGGGGCGGGGCGGGGCGAGCAGCTGGGTAGTCCCGTCCCCACAGGAGGCCCCGCCCTCCCGCCGGGCCCGCACTCGCCTCTCCCCTCGTAGCCACGCCCTCCGAGAGGGCCAGCCCCGCCTCCTCCCCGCAAGGCCCCGCCTATCCTCTCTTCCCACCCTTCCAGGACTCTGTCACACGCCTCCAGGTAGGCCCCGCCCCTTCAGAGATTCAGTCCCAGCCCAACCTGGAAGGCCCCGCTCCGCCCCCCCAGACCCCGCCCACCTCCCCTAACCCCCGCCCCCTCCACGACTCGGACCTTCCTCTTCCAGGCAAGGCTGCGCTCCTCCCTCGCCCCGCCCTTCCACGGGACGATCCCGCCCCTTTTAAATGAGGTCACGCCCCTACCTGGTAGGCCCCGCCCCTTCCGAGATTCAGTCCCAGCCCAACCTGGAGGACCCGCTCCTCCCTCGCCCCGCCCCTTCACGGAACGATCCCGCCCCTTTTAAACGAGGCCACGCCTCCTTTAACGAGGCCCCGCCCCACCTGCAGTCGCCGGTTCCCCCTCCACCCCAACGGTCTCCGCGTCCTCCGGCGGGGCGCGCCCCTCCCCGCCTCGCACCTTCTCTCACCCGCCGCCCCTGACCTGGCCCGCGAGGTCTTACCCAGGAAGTTCTGGTAGCAGTTGCGGGTCTGGTTCTGGTTGGGGAAGCGCGGGTCGAAGGGCGGCGTTGGCCATTTCCCCTTGCAGGGCTTCGGGCACTCAGCACCCAGCATCGGCGAAGGCGGCGCTGCGGGGAGGGGTGGGCTCCGTGGGGCCGACCCGCACCCCTCGCTCCGCCCGGCGCCTGACGCTCGCCCCGAAGCCCAACCCTGGTCCCCACCTGTCCGGCGCTCAGCAGGCCGTCGGCGGCTCGCTGACTCAGCTGCGCCTGTGGCTCCGTCGGGGGTGGCCCTTGCTGCGGAGTCTCGAGGGTCCCAGCCCAGGAAGCACTACCCCTCGGGCCCGATTGGCTGGGCCCCCCGGAGCCCCAGCCAATAGGAGCCGCTGCGCTGCAGGAAACATTGCGGGACGCCGAGCCGGGTCGGTGCGGACGACCCCCCTCCGCCACCCGCCGGCCCCTCTCGGTGCCGACGCGCGCACACAGGCAGCAGGCGCTACTCCGGCCGAGTCTCAGACTCGGGCTTTTAATCTCTGCGAAGCTGGGGCACCACGCGGGCTCTCCCGGGCCTCGGCCCCCGCCCCCCGCCCCATCCCCTATATAAACGTATAGATAGCTCTGGTCTCTACCCGACAAGAAGCACCCCGCCCGGCCTTTTCAGCACCCTGCTTCTTACAGTAGAGGTGCACAGCACCTGGGGGCCTGTGAGGAAGAGGAAAGAGCCAGGGTAAGGGCCGGGCTGCTGGTGCCAGGGCCAGGTGTCAGGCGGACCTACAGGGCTCAGGGGCTACCTGGCCCCTCTAGGCTCCTCTGGACACTGGCGACTGAAGTTGAGTCCGTCCCATCCCACTACTGAGACTGCTGCGAGTGCGGCCTGCTGGAGAGAGAGAGAGAGAAAGAAAGCTAGAGAGGGCTTGGGGGACCCACGGGAAGAGAGTAGTGAGTGTAGGTGGGGGGTGATTCCTGCTCCAGGGCCTGGCAAGCCTGACCTGGAACCCATGTTTCCTCCAAGGTCCCTCCTAGGTTTCCCTCCCTCCTGCCTCCCCAGTATCAAGCCTGACTCTGGATCCTTCACCCCAGCATCCAAATGCACTAACATCTCCTTCCTCTCAAGAAGTCCTCTCGTGTCCCACATCCTAAATCAGCTTCCTCTTCAGGTTCCTCCTTCCCTTCCAGTGAATTCCTTGGAAAGAGCTGGTTAATGCCTCCTCTCCAATTCCCCACTTTACGTATGTGTGTGTGTGTGTTTAACGACTGGGGAAATACACACCCTGCAAAAATTACCGCTGTAATGATTTGAAAGTGTGCAACTCAGTGGCGTTAAATTGCACTCAAGTGTTGTGCAACCACGTAGTTCCCAGGACGTTTTCATCACCCCAGAAGGAAACCTCACATCCTTGAGGCAGTCACTCCCCACCCCTCCCACCCCTTGCAGCTCCCGGCAGGCAGCCACCAATCTGTTTCCTGTCTCTTGGGATTTGCCTCATCTGGACGTTTCGTGCAAACCACATCGTACACGACGTGGCCTTGTGTGTCTGGCTCCTTTCACTCAGCCACGTTTTCAAGAGTCGCAGCTCGCCTGAGCCTACCCCATTTAGGTCCTCCCTCTTCCCCTCCTTGCTGTTAAATCCAGAGGTTCTGTCTCCTCCCGTCTACCTTCACCTGCTTGCAGCATTCGACACAGCTGCTCCCACGATGTCCCTGGTCATTTTCTTCACTTGGTGTGTTCAGGAGGCTGTTCCGTGCTCAATCTCTGACCGTGTTTTCCCTTTCCCTAAACACCATGGACCCTGTCTCCACCTGCCCTCACTCGCTGGTGACCTCCAAGCTCATAGCTTGCAGAAGCTGTCCACGTGTGGGTGACTCCCCACATCATTCTAGACTCGTGTCCAGCCGCTTACCCCACATCCTCACCTGACATCTCAGAGGCAAGATGTCCAGGACAGAATTCCCAGTCTTCTCCCTGACACCTGCTCCGCGCACAGCCTCCGCTGCCGCTCCTTCCGGGTGTCCCCGATCCCAAACCTTGAGGCCGCCCGTGGTGCCACATCAAACACGCACAGCCCATGAGGTGACCCGTGGGCTCAACTATCAGAGCATCTGCAGAGCCCCACTCCTCTGTACTCCCGTCCCCGCCTCTCTGGTCCAAGCCACCATCACCTTGTGCCTCGGTCACCATGGCAACGGCCTGTCCCACTCCTCTCCCGGCGTCCATCTGTCCCCCTCCACCTCTCCACCCTTCAGCCAGAGAGCGTCCTTTCTAATATACGTAAGTTCCAGCCGTCCTGCTCAAAACCCTCCAGGGCCACTCAGCAGCGAACCCACACTACTTCAGGTGGCCTGCAAGGCCTGCGTGACCGCGATTCCCACTCCAGGACGTCCCGGAGCTCCATATCGGTCCAGCACATCACGTGCTCTCCTGCCTCAGGGACTCTGCCGCGGCTGTTCTTTCTGAAGGGAACAGATTTCCCCAGATGTCTGCACAGCTTCCTCACCTACCTCCTTGAGATCTTCACACAGATGACACCAGCTCACTGAGGCCCTCTTGGACCAACTCAACTCAGTCCCGGAACCTGCCTACTCCCACGCCTAACTCTCCCTACCCTGCGATGTGCCCAGAGCCCTCCCACTTTCTAATGTACGATATAATTAATGTGGATTCTGTCGTCAGAGTTGCCAACCTCAGCACTATTGCGATCTTGTGGGGCTTCATCCTTTGGTGGGGGGCACCATCCCTTACACTGTGGGATGTTGAGGGGTATTCCTGGGCTCCACAAAGATGCCAGGAGCAACTCCCTCCCCGAATTGCTCCATGCCATGTCCCTAGTGCATAGAATGATGCCTGGTGCCTGGTTGATGCTCAGTCTATGCTGGGAGCCCAGAGGGAAGTAAGGAAAGAGGGAGTGAGCCCCCTGCCTCCTCGTGGACACCAGGTAGAGGGGATCATGACCACCGCCAAATACCTGGGCGAAGGAGCGAAGGTGCCCAGCTCCTCCCTTATCTTCTCCACCTTGAAGGCCTCGTCCTTCATACTCTGGATTTCCAAGAGGGTGGGCAGGAGGATCTCCAAGTTCGACCCCACTGTGGCCACAGGGCCCTGGTCTGGCCCCCTCTCAGGTTCTTGAGACACCCTCCTGGACTGCTGGGAGACCCTGGCCTCCATCTTTGAGATGGGGGTCAGCGAGGTGGGTGACTCGGGTATGTCCTCCCACCTCGTGGCGGGCAGAGGGATGGGAGTCTGAGAGGCAACATTCATCTTGGGGCTGCTGACCACACGCCTGGGGCGAGAGGACATGTTGGAAGGTCCCTTTGAGTCCTGGGGCATCTCCTCCACCCTGACCCCCAACTGTGGCTGCTCCCTGACCCCCGCCAGCGTCTCCTCCAGCATGGACAAATGGGTGGAGCTGAGGGGTACCCTGCCCATCGTGGACAAGTCACGCCCCTGTGATGTTGAGAACCAGGAGGGCAGGTCAACCAGAGCCGACCTCAAGGTGGGGTCCTTGGAGCCTGCAATGATCATCAGCTTGGCAAGGGTGAGCCCTTCCACAGAGAAGGGCCTGGTCTGCTCCTGGGGGGCTTGTTGGATGGCCAGTTTCTTGGACTTGACCCACTTCTTCTGCTGCCCCACCTCCTTGGATTTGAAGCCTGGCATGTCCTGAGCGATCTCCTCCTTCATCGTGTGGACCCTGTCCTCCAGCTTGCCCTTGCCCTTCAAGCCGTCCACGGCGATCTCCTGGGCCCTGCGGATCAGGACTTCCTCCGACTTCTTCTCGGTGGTGGTGAAAGGCACCTCCACGGTCGTTTTCTGAGTTCTCGTCTCTACCACGTTCTTCTCCTTGGTGCCCATCAACTTCACCGGCTCTGGCTTCTCTTCAGGCTTCCTCTTCTCAAGCACATCCCCTGCGTGGCTTCTGGCGGGCACCACGCTGACACTGTCAGGGCCCAGTGTCATGCGGTGTTGGGAGGATGAGGTCAGATCCTTCAGGGATGGGGCAGGTAGGAACACAGATTTTCTGTTGGGAGCAGGGTGGGAAACAGCCTTTGGGGAAACACCAAGTGTTCCCGGGGCCCTCTGAGATGGCGCAACCATGGCTGGGGCCTTCTGGGGGATGGCTGGTGCATGACGGGGCTTCTGAGATGGGCCAGGCACGGCTGTGGCCTTTTGGGGAACGGTTGGTGCATGAGGGGGGTTCTGAAATGGGCCTTTTTGGGGAGCACGAGGATAAGCTGTGGCCTTCTGGGAGGGGCCGGGCGCAGTGGACATCTGCAGTGGAGCAGGCACAGCCGAGACCCTCTTGGACTGGTCAAGGATGAAGGGAGCCTTACGAGGGGCAGCGGGCACAGCTGGAGGCTTCCGGGTGCGCGGCAGAGGCCTGGCCTTCTCATTGAAACTGGGGAAGTCGGGAGTGTAGGCGGCAGGGATGGAGCAGGTGGACATGGTGCTGGTCTCAGGGTCCATCAGGTTGTGCACATCCTGCTGCCACGCGCACATATCCAGGGCGTCACAGGCGCCCAGCAGGGGCATTTCAGGGCTGTCCTCCGAGATGCAGTGTAAAGGGGTCTCCAGTAAGCCTGCCAGGCACGTGCCACCCTCAGAGTCAGAGCACTGCGGGTGGGGGACGGGAGGGCATTGGTGGTCAGGCCGCTGGAGACGCCCGGACGCCAGCTGTGGCCCCGCCTCCCTCAGACCCGGAAGTGCAGACCCCCGCCCCTCCCCCTTCAGACCCGGGGATCCAGGCCCCCAGCCCCTCCTGCTCTGTCTCAAGCGTTGCCCCAGCCCTGGGTATACAACTGCCTTGGGAGAAGACTCCATGTGGTCTGGTGTGTTGGAAATGATGCTGAAGATGGTCCGAATGGTGATGCTGGGCTTCTCTGTGGGGGTGGGGGGAGGGGATGCAGGGAGAAAACAGTCTGAGCCCTCCGCAGAAGGGTCAGAATTTCGGGGATCCATTCATGCAGGGGGGTGTGTGCTCACCAGAAACTTGGATTTCAGTCTTCGGTCTGCCAGAGGGGAGGGCGGGTTGGGGCCTGCAGGGGAAATTTGGTGTGAGTCTGGCAGCTTCTGCACCTAGACCCACCCCCGGCCCCCTTGCCCTGGTGGTCGACGAGGCCCAAGCCTACTTCTTTTCCATGGATTTCTTCCTGGCGTCCGCGGGCTCCAGCTGGGACCACACGAGAGGCAGAGAGTCGCCCACGGCCTGAGACTTGAATTTGCGCTTGAGGGTCTGGTGGTGTGTGTGGAGGGGTGGGTGGTCAAGAGGTGCAGCCCCTCAAGCCCTCATGCCCCGACCTGCTCCCCCCGACCCCCCCCACACCACCACCCCCCCGCCCTGACACCACCCCCCCCCCCCCCCCCCGGCGGGGTCGCCCACCTTGACCTTCTGTCTCTGAGCTGTCAGAATCTTGTAAGGAAAGGTGGGCTCGACAGTCGTGACTGGAAAGAGACAGGGTCCCGTCACGTCAAGGACCCAGGGATGATGGGCGGAGGCCCCGAGGAGACTCACGGGGGGCTCGGCCAGCGGACAGAGGGGAAGAGAGGGACTGCTGAGGCTCCGTCCACGCCTGGCGGAGGAGCTGAGACTGGGGGACGGGCCCAGGGGACACCCCAGCCAGCTCACCTGAACGTCTGTGGTGGGATGGGACCTGTGGGAGGGGAGGGGGGCAGTCAGGAAGGGGGGTCTCCTCCTGGTGTCCACATCTCCACTACCTTCCCAGTCCAGACCCCCAGCCCCTCCACCCCCCTCAGACGCGGGGGTCTAGACCCCCAGCCCCCTTCCCAGGGCTCCTGTACTTTCATGGCTTTTGGTCCTGACTCCCTCTGGAATCTAGAACCATAGCTGCCCGCAGGGGTCCCTGGGGGTCAGGGCCGCACCTGGAGGCGCCAGGTGGAGGCAGGAGGCCCTAGGTGAGAGAGGCCCGTCGGGGGCGAGTGAGGGGTCCTGGGGGCCCAGGAAGTGGCCGGCTGCTGGAGCAGGTTGATCAGGCGCATCCAGCGGTCGAACAGGAAGCTGACCTCGCTGTCGGGGGCGTCCAGCTCCAAGTAGTAGTAGCGGCCCGTGACCAGGCGCAGCTTCAGGCGCCAGGCGGACAGGTCGTGGACGTAGAGGTGGGCCAGGTCCAGCGGGATCATCCTGGGAGGGGGAGACGGCGGCGGTAGAGCGCGCGACCCGGGTGCGGGGGCCGGCGGCGGTAGAGCGCGCCCCCGGGGCGGGGCACACGGGCGCGGATGGAGGCACCTGGTAAGGACGAGGTTGGAGCACTCCCTGTCCTCGGGGGGCTGCGCCAGCAGCAGCATGTCCGGCAGCACCAGGCCTGGCAGGGAGGCGGCCACGCCCATGGTCACTCGGTTGGTCCTGTGGTGGACGTACACCGGCGCCCCTCGATTGGTCACCTGGGGGGTCCAGGGAGAGGGGCTGGGACCACTCGGGTTTCTTAGGCTCCTCTGGCTCCCCCACAGCGAGCCCCCCACCCCCATCAAGCCCCCCAGCTGCCTCTTGCCCGCCGAATCCCCCAGCCCGGGGTGGGGGTGGGGTCTCCTGCCCCTCCTGCCCCACTTCCGCCCGCGGGGCACAGGGAGCCGGGGACCTGAACGAAGTTACTCTCGAACATGGGCAGCGGGCGGAGGGGCAAGTGCTCCCCCTGCTGGAGGGTCTTCTGCAGCTCGCCCAGAGTGGGGACCCACTGCGGGGGGCCCCGGAGCGGCTCCGGACGCCTCAAGTTCCGGAGCCGGTTCATGGCGGCTGCAGAAAGGACGGGTCACCCGGGGGCGCGGAGGCAGGGACCCGGCACCCCGGCGCCTGGCTGCCCCGGCCCCCGTCCCAGCCCACCGGGCCTAGCCCCTCGGACTTCAGCGGCTCCAGCGGGTGGAGCTTCCCCAGGGCTCCGGCATGGCCCTGCAGGGGTGGTCCGCGCCGGCCTGGGGGAGGAGCCTTCCTCGGAGGGGCTTTGTGACCTCATGGGCCACGGGTGCGGCGCTTCCCGGGAACTGCCGAGGGACAGTGGGCTCCCTTCTCCTCCTCATGGGACCCTGCCCTGGAGTCCCAAGGGCTGAATCAGAATCCCCCCTGCAGACCCAAACTAGCGACAACCCAGGGCCCTGGGAGGGCTCCTCTGGGAGGCTGTAAATGGATAATTAAATCCAAGGGTTTCTGACTCTTAAAGAGGGGGAGGCTTCAGTTACAGTCTCCACTTGCCACTGACCCTTCTCCAGACCCGGGGGAAGGTCCATGCTGCCAGGGGCCTCAGTTTCCCTGTATCTAAACTTGTGTCTGTGGCAGTGGTTGCCGTTGTTACAACCTTACATTGTTGTTATGTTGTTACATTTGTTACAACGAACTTGTAATGGCCCAGTGCTGTACCTTCGGACATCAGGTTTGGAATGAGCCAGACTGGGCAGAGTCAAACTGACTCTCCCTAGCTATGTGGCCTGGGATTCCCCAGGAGCCTGTTCCCTCCTCTGTAAAATGAGGCGGGTGGGTACCGGGGAGTGCAGGGAATCTTGTAAATAAAACCCCACACTTAGGGCCTGGCCCAGAGCAGGCTTGCAATGAATGGTCATTCTTGTCCCTTTCTGAGGTCTTTTGGGGAGGGTGGGTGCTGCTACTCTGTCACTCTAAATATAGTGTTTATTTTCTTTTTTTAATGTGTCATGCAAAATACGTGGTCATTGTAAAAGTTCTGGAAAATACAGAGAAGCACAAATAATGAAAGTCACCAGCAACCCTACCCCCACCTTCTACCCTGAGCTGGCCATTGGCAACATTTTGGCGTATTTCCTTCTAGGGTTTTAAAATAATCCATATATCTATCTCTATCTACATACCTACATGTGTAAATACACACACAGTGGGGATCACACAGTGGTTTGTAGCCCACTCCTCCTATGCCAAAGGCAGACTCTGGAACATCTCTCTTCACAGCTGGTGTGTTCTGTCACGTAGATAGGCACTATAATTTATATAACCATCCCCTACTGTCGGGCATCTAGGCTGTTTTCAATTTGCTGTTGTAAACACTGCCATAAAGGACAGCCTTGAACTTGCAACTTTGCCCTGTACTAGTAAACTTCTGGAATCTTCCATTAAATATTTATTGAGTGCCTATGAACTGCTGGCCACCAGGTGAGGCTCAGACACAGCACTAAGAACTCATGGTCTCTGGGGGTGACCCAGAGACTAGATGGCCCCCCTCTCCTTTCCTGTCCGACCAGGCACCCCCCCAGGGACCCCAACATCGAGCCCCCAGCCCCCAGAGAAATCACCTCTAAGTGGATGTGTATGACAAATTTAATTCCCCCTTCTCCATCTCACAAAGGTTTCTCACATTTTTGTACAAAAACCCAGGCCTCCTTTCCCCCTCCCTGCCCACCCCAACATAAAAAGTTAATAGTTTAATAAATAATAACATGCTCCTGCCCAGGCCCAGAGTGGTGGGGGTCAGGGAGACACTGTGGCCAGACTTCTTAGAGACCCACGAATCTGGGAGCCAAGTTCCTGCCTCCTCAGGAACCTTGGGGTCCACCTGCCTCCCACCACCCCTGTTAAATAAATAAGTATAAATAAGGCACAGATGCCCCTCTGCCCAGGTCTCCGGGATGGATCCTGGAGGGATCGTCTCTAACTAGGAGAGAATGGAGTTGGGGGGGAAATCCTCTGACCGCCACAACTCCATCCCGAAATAAATAAATAAATAAGATCTGGCTTTGAATGGCGCGGGTGGCTCTGGGCAGAGGGTCACAGCCGAGTCTTCAGCAGCAGCAGGCCCCGCACGGCCCAGTCGAGCGTCAGCTGCAGCCCCCCCAGGATGGCGTGGGCCGCCCGGATGCCCCCCCAGGCTGAGGCTGGGGGCGCCAGGGGGGGCACCGGGGGGTCTGGGGGCACCTGGGGCAGGGCCAGGCGGGACATCTGTCAGGAGAGGACAGAGGGTTAGCATCAGGCCAGGAGTGCAGTGGGGTGTCCGAGTAAGGGGGTAGGGGGTTTGAGGCCTGTGCTGAACCAGGGTTGGACGAGGGCCAGGGGCCTATTGCCACAGCATCTCGGGGCCTGGAAGCTGGGGTGTTGGGGGAGAGAGTCCTGCAGGATGCTGAGTTCAGAAATTTGAGGCTGGGGCCAAAGGTGGGGGTCTTGAGGCTGGGGTTCCAGAGTCAAGTTCAGGGGGCCAGGGTGGGTCTGAAGGTCAGGGCTGGGATCCTGGGGCTGAGGTCTTAGATGTGGGGTCTCTGGGATCAAGTTCAGACACTCATGGGTTAAGGCTGGGATCTCAAGTCTGGGGTCTCAGAGCTGAGAATTGGAGTCTGAGTTCCAGGGCCTTTGGGCTCATGTCCAGGAACTGAGGACTGAAGTCTTAACACCTCAGGGTCTTGGGTCTGGGGTTTAGAAAGTCAGGGTCTTGGGGTCATAAGGGATCACAACCTAGGTCTGAGCTCTTGGGGACTTAGGGCTCAGGGCCTGGGGTCTTCTCATTGGAGACCTCAGGATCTAGGTCCTTGGGGTCTGGGGCTTGCAGAGCGAGGGTCTCCAGGCTGGTTTTGAGTCAAAGCTCATCATCATAGGGTCTGGGGCCTTAAGGTGTCAGGATCTCAGGGCCAGGATGTGTGTGTGGGGGGGGGGGGGGGGGCGCGTCTCAGGGTCCGGAGGTTCAGAATTTCCTGGGCTTGGGGTCTGGAATCCTCCTGTCTTGGAGTCAAGGTCTCCAGGTCTTGGGATGAGGGTCTGGACTCTCAACTCTTAGGACTTCAGGGTGGGAGACTTGGAGTCACAAGATCATGGGGTCCGAGTCTCTGGGTGAGAGTTTAGCGTTTGCAGGCAGGACTTTGGAGTCCGGGGCCTCGGGGACACGGGGGGAGGGTCTCGGAGTGGCCTGGAGTCCAGGGGCTCAGGGCCAGGTCATCGTACCAGGAGCTGCAGCCGGCGCAGCAGCCGGTCCAGCCGGGCCTGCAGGGCGCCCAGCTCGGGCTCCAGGGTCCGCAGGGAAGGGCCTCCTGAACGTCGCAGCCACTGCACATGCCTCAGGTAGTTGAACAGGTCTGCCCGCAGCCGTGTCAACACTCCCGGGAGCTGGGGGCCCGGTGGGGGGGGGGGGGGGCGGGGAGGGCGTCAAGAAGCGCCTGGCAAGCGCCCGCGCCAGCCCCCAGCCCCCTGCACCCGCTTCACTGGCCCACCCCGGCCCTTACCTGCAGGGCTCCCAGCGCCCCCGCACTCATGGCCAAGGTGGGGAGCGAATCCAGGCTGTGGTCTCCGTCAGCTGGGAATTTGTCTCTCTTGGGGGGAAAAGAGGCGGTGAGAGGGACCCAACCCAGCTCCGGGGGGTCCTTCCTCCCCCACCACAAGCCTCTGACCCCCTTTCCCCCACCCTGTCTCGGCCACCCTGGTAGCCCAGAAGCCCTCAGGGTCTCGGCCCTGGCCCCAGCCCGGCCCCTGCAGGCTGTCCTACCAGCTGTGCGGCCAGCTGCCGAGTGTCCGCCAGGAGGGAGCGGGTCAGGAGTACGGCGCTGTCCAGCTCAGCGCGAGGGTCCGGGGAGGCCCGCGGCGGGGCGGGCGGCGGCCCCGGGGCAGCAGCTCTATTGGGCCACAGGCTCAGGGCGGCCAGGACCAGGCAGCAAACACCTGGGGAGGTGGAGAGGTGCGGGGAGAGGGCAGCGGCTCAGCCCCGACCTGGGGTCTGAGGGAGGAGGGGCTGGAGTGGGGGTCCTGGGTCCCCGGGCGGAGCGCCCAGGGCTCGGTGCAGGGCCTGGGCGGGTTTCCCTCTCCCTCCCCGGCTCGGGCTGCCCCGCCCGTCGGAGCAGACGCGGCCCCGGGGCGGGTAGACGGGCCGGGCGTCTCCCGTCCGCCCCCGGACGCCGGAATCCGGGCCCCGGGGCGGGGCACGGTGGGGGGAAGACGCACAGGCCAGGACCTGCCCCCCTCCCGGGGCTCGCGAGCCCAAGCCGGACCGAGAGCCGGGGAAAGAGACCCGGGGGGGATGGAGCCGCCGGAGGAGGCCCCGCGGGGGCCGACCCGAGCGGGCCGCAGAGTCGGAGATGCCCCGGGGCGCACCTGGGCGGCGGGCGGTGGGGAGGCGGGCGCGCCGGGCGCGCACGCCGCGGGCGGAGAGGGCGCCGGCGGCGAGGTGCGCTGGGACCCCGGGCCGCCACCGCCCATCCCCCCCCCGCCCCGCCTAGCCACCCGCCGGCCAATCAGCGCCCCCCGGGCCGCCCCGCTCCCGCGGCACGCCCCCGGCCCGCCCCCTGGGCCCGCCCCACCCGCGGTCCGTCGGTCTGTCCGCATCCGTCTGGCTCTGCCGTTTCTGTCTGCACCCCTGCGTCTCCCTCTCTCTCTCCTCCCCTTGGCTGGGCGCGGAGAGGGGTGGGGGGTCCGCTCTGACTTCCTGGGGCCCTCTGCCTCAGTTTCTCTCCTGGAGCCTGTCCGTCGGGGTCCCCGGGTGTCTGGGGCCCTCTGACGCCCCGGGGGTCCCGGGCCCTTCGGGCTCAGCCCCTGGCGTTTGTCTGTCTGTCCGTGGGCCTCCCATCTCTGTCTCTGCGCCTGACGCTGCCCCGTCGGGGTCTCCGCGTCTCTGACCCGGCCTTGCACCTCTCCCGCTGCCCGTCCCTTGCCTAGGCCCCCTGCCCGCCCCGAAGGTCCTCCTCGCTGCGTCTCCGCCTCCCCATCGCTGCCTCGCGCTCCTCCGGCGCTCTGTCTGCTCCCCACCCTTCCAGCGACGGTCCCTCCCTCCTCTCTCCCTCCCCGTCCACCCCCCCCCCCCCAACTCCCCGCTCCAGGAACTTGAACCAACTTACTGTTCATGTCCCCACAGGGCCGGGGTTCCCCAGGGCAGGGGGCAGGGGGCTGGGGGCCTTTAACCCTTCCCTGTCCGCTGCCGTGGGAGCCCTGGGGGTCAGCTGGGCCTCGGCCTGGGGCGGGGAGGCATGTGCGTGTGAGCAGAGAGGGCCGCGGCAGTGAGGGAGTGTGCACGCCTGGGGGGTTATATAGGGGGCCGAGGCGGGCGGGCGGGGGGCAGGCGGCAGGGGAGGGCGGCCTGACACATCCTGACTCACCCTCCCTGCCTGCCTTTTCCATTCAGACGGAGCCGGCTGCCTCGCAGGGCTCACGCCGCCGCCGCTCTCGGAGGAGGGCACGGAAGGAAAAGTTGGAAAAGTTGAAAAGGGAAAGGGGGGGGTGGTCGGAGAGGGGCTGGTGAGGTCATTGGCGTCCCCTCCCTCCACCTCCTCGGCCGGCCGCCGGGGCAGACACACGCTGCTGACAACGGGGCCTGGCTGCAGGGCAGGGGGGGGCGGGTGGACCAGGGCTGGCAGAGAGATGGGGAGATAGGGAGCTGAAGATGGGGGCTGGAGGACTGGAGGTGCGAGTGCAGAGACGCTTTTAGGAATAGAGAGAGAGGGCTGGGGAGACCCAGACCCAGGCAGGGAGGTCCAGACACACAGAGATATGGGCAGCAAGCAGAGATGGAGCGTCTGAGATGCAGAGAGAGAGGGAGACAGAGATCTCCCCAGAGAGACAGAGACAGCCAGAGAAAACCAGCAGAGAGAGGTGAGGTCCAGGAAGCAACACAAGGTCAGCAGGAGAGATTTGGAGAGACTCTCCCTTCAAAAAGGAAAAGAGACAGAGACAGGTGTGTCCGAAAGAGGGGAGGCAGGGCAGCAGAGGCCCAAGGCAGGGTGACAGAGATGGAGCCGCCCAGGGGCCGAGGTCCCCTGACAGAGGCAGGTGCCAGCAAGGGGTCAGCCATGGGGACCAACAGAGGGGGGCCATTCTCCCAGAGACACGCTGGAACATGGAGACAGAGGACCAGAGGCAGAGACAGGGACCAGGGTCAAGAGACACCCAGCAGGTGTGGGACCTCAAACACGTGGCTTCACCTCACTGTTCCTCAGTTGCTCTATCTGTGAAATGGGGACACCCCAGGCACCCTCCCCAAACATCTGTGCAGGGAGACAGTGAATTCACTCCTGTAAAGTCACACAGTCAGCTCTCAGTAGACACGAACCATGGCCATTCTCACCATTGATATTTTATTAACATATCCAGGGAGACAGATAGAAAGATGTGGCCCCTAGGGAGATGGAGATGGGGTGATAGGGAGAGAGCTGAGGGGGGGGGGAGGTCAGGGATGGGGACAACATGTGCAGAGAGGCAGAGAAGCGGACAGTGGCTGGACACGCAGGGGGACACGGACTCCAGGGGACAGCGGTGCCAACACAAACGCAGGTATACCAGGTTAGGGTATGGAGCAGAGGTGGCCCCCGGGGTTCATGGCAGGACGAGTGAGGGACCCAGACAGGAGCCCAAGCCCCCAAGAGCAACCCCCGCCCCCGCCCCAGGATAAAGGTAGCAAAGGAGGACAGAGGGATGTGAGAAGTCAAAAGGTGACCAGGACTTTCGAAGGTCTCCCTGCAGAGCACCCCCCGCACGCTGACCCCAGACTGTGCTGAGCTGCCAGGGGGACCCCGGGGACGGATGGCAGCTGGAGGCCCCCCCATCCCCCACCACTTGGGGGGTGACTGCTGAGGCCCCCGGGGAGGTGAGGTCACAGCCCCCCACGGTGGGACATGACCTCATCGCCTCAGGTGAGAGCTCACTCTGCCTCTCAGTCTGCCACGGCCACCCCTGCCAGGGCCCCCCAGGGGCCCTCCCCAGCCCCCGCGAGCGCTGGGACCCAGGCCTCTGACCACTGGGTCTCCGCCCCTCAGGGGGCCTGTTTCCGGCTGAGTCAGCGTGGGGGGCCCGAGGCTGCGTCAGTGAGGGGAGAACTGACGTAGCCCCCCCCCAGACTGGCGGGGCCAGCCAAGGTGACTCAGGCCACCAGCCTGGGGGATGGCCTGGCCCGAGGGGGTGTGGGGGCCTGGGCCTGGGGCCAGCCTGTCGGAAGGCAGCCCCTCCAGTGACGGGGGGCAGGGCAGGGGAGGTGCCAGCCCCCACCCGCTGCTTCAGCCTAGGATGCCTAAGATCGCAAGACTGTCCCCCCCAGCTTCCTCCCTCTCTCTAGAGGGTCCAGACCCCCAGCCTCCTCCTCCTCCTCCACATCCAGGAGCCCAGCTCCCAGCCCCCTCCTCCCACAGACCCAGGTGTCCTGTCCAGGAGTGAAACCCTTGTTTCTCGAAAGACGGAGAGAACTTGTAGGCATGCTACAATCTGGGGAGTGCAGTCTGGAGTCCCGGGTATGGGTCAGCGGTCCGCACCCAGCACCAGCTCCCTCCTCAGCCCCCACCCTGAGGGTGTGGGAGTCATCTCCCCCCCCTCAGGGTAGGAGGCGGGCTGCAGGGGGCTGGTGGGTGCAGGCTGGGAGGGTGGGAGTTCTCAGGACTCCCGGGTCTTCCCCGAAGGTGGGGACACTCGGGCCACTTCTGCGGAAAGGAGGGTGAGAAAGAGAGGCAGAGACAGACCCCGGGGAAAGACATGGTGGAGAATCACAATGACAGGAGATGATGGTGACAAACGGAGACGGGGCCACAGCGAGGCACCAGGGAGGAAGAGATGCAAACAACAAACAAAAAGTTGGGACCCACAGACACAGAGAGACAAGCTCGGGGGCTGAGAGACAAAGATGGGGAGAAACAGAGGGGTTTGGGCGCTGAGGGGTGGTCACAGACGCGGGGGGGGGGGGGGGAGACACCGCTGGGAGACGATGGGGCCCCAGGGGGTCCTTGCTCATGGGCTGGCCCCCGGCTGAGGTGGAGCTGGCCGGCGTGAGGTCAGCAGGTCCGAGGCTGTGTGTGTCCGTCTGTCTGTCCCTGGGGGGTCCTGTCTGGCCTCTGGGGGGTGACGGGGCAGGCGGGCCGCAGAGGCAGCCCAAACCTGTCATTAGCGGTGAGGGCCGTGACGGTGGGCCCCCCCCCCCAGCCCCAAGCCGCGGTCCAGGGCCGGCGGCCCCGCCCCCCACCCCCTCCTTGATCCCTGAGGAATCCCGGGAATTGGGAAGTGGGTCCGGATGATGTTGACACAGGAAACGGTCAGCAGCTGCCTGGCCTCAGCCCTGCAACCCCTCTGACCCCCACCCCCGGCCCCCTGCCGAGCCCCTCTGACCTGTGTCATCTCTGACGAAGGCAACCCCGGGGCCCACTCAGCACCCACCAGGATGTTTACAGGAGGTGGGGAGGCCGGGAGGCAGCCTCACAGGGCTCCTGGGGAGGGGGCTCTGGACTCCTGGTCAGCTGCCCTCAGACCTCGGCCCTGCCCCCTGCACCCTCAGACTGAGTCAGGACCCCCCCGGCCGCCTCTGTCAGACCTGAGTCAGGACCCCCGGCCCCTCCTCCCTTAGACCCGGGGATCCAGACCCCCAGCCCCTCTTCCCTCAAGGACACAGGGGTCCAGACCCCCAGCCCCTCCCCATTCAGACCCAAGGTCTGGACACAAGGACAGACCACTCCAGGGGCGATGAGCCCCGTCCTCACTGGCTGGAAGCTGAGTGCAGGTTCAGGGGAGAACTCAGGATCAGTTTCCAACCCAGCCCCCAGGTTGACCACCTCCCCCACCAGGGGAGCCAGACCAGAAGCCTGGGGACCCCAGTTGGGTGTATTTCCCCATTTGCGGCTGGAGAGACTGAGACGCGCTATACGGGGCTCCCTTTCTGTGACCCCCCGCCCCACCACCCAGGCCTCAGAGCTCTCGGATCCTGGGGGCCCAGCCCTCTGGTAGGTTATACATTCCCCATCAGGGGCCTGGGTGCCCTTGGGACCAGGGGGACACCTGAACAGGAGCTATGTGGCCTGACCCCCATTTTTTCATCACCCTCCTAGGTCTGGGTGCTCAGGAACCTCCCTAACAATGGGGCTCAGTGAGGTCCTCTGGGCCTCAGGCCCCCCACCCCTGGTTGCTAGGGAGGCCCTCCCCCTGTCAACCAGGTCTGAGGAGGCTTTGGGGCCCCTGGACCTTCCCCTCGGGCATCAGTTTACTAAGCAGAGGGAGGCCTTGGCAAGAGGTCTTGGGGTGCCCACTCTTGGGGTCCCCTGGTTGGCAAGGGGGAGATGACTTAGACTCCCCTTGCTTTGCACCCAGGTTGCTGAGGGGGCTCTTCTAACACCAGGGCCCCATCCCACCCCTGAGGCCCCTTCCACCTGGTTGCTAAGGAAGCAACTCCCTAGCAACCAGGCATGACCAGGCCAGTGTGACCCCCCTTTTTTCCTTCCCCACCGCTGAGGGGGCTCCCTAGCAACAGAACTTAGAACTTTGGGGGTCAGGCAGGCAGGTGGGCGGGGCCAAGCTGGTTGCTGGGGTGATGGCCTTCAAGGTCTCTCCCCACAGAGGCCCCAGGAGGCTGGGGAGGCAACATGGTGGGCTCTGGGATCCCAGCTTTGGGTCTCCTCCTGCTCATGCAGGGCTCAGTAGGTGAGGGCGCTGGCGAGAGGGTCGGAGGGCGGAGCCGGGAACTCCTCAGCCTCCAGTCTCCCGACACGGCTCTTTTCTTTCACAGACGGGAATGGAATCCAGGGATTCTTCTATCCATGGAGTGAGCAGTGGAGGACACCCGGGGTTCCCCCCAGGGACAGAGAGCCCAGACTGGACCCCCGGGTCTGAGGGAGGAGGGGCCGGGGGTCTGGACCCCCGGGTCTGAGGGAGGAGGGGATGGGGTCTGGACCCCCGGGTCTGAGGGAGGAGGGGATGGGGTCTGGACCCCCGGGTCTGAGGGAGGAGGGGATGGGGTCTGGACCCCCGGGTCTGAGGGAGGAGGGGATGGGGTCTGGACCCCCGGGTCTGAGGGAGGAGGGGATGGGGTCTGGACCCCCGGGTCAGAGGGAGGAGGGGATGGGGTCTGGACCCCCGGGTCTGAGGGAGGAGGGGATGGGGTCTGGACCCCCGGGTCTGAGGGAGGAGGGGATGGGGTCTGGACCCCCGGGTCTGAGGGAGGAGGAGATGGGGTCTGGACCCCCGGGTCTGAGGGAGGAGGGGATGGGGTCTGGACCCCCGGGTCTGAGGGAGGAGGGGATGGGGTCTGGACCCCCGGGTCTGAGGGAGGAGGAGATGGGGTCTGGACCACGGGGTCAGAGGGAGGAGGGGATGGGGTCTGGACCCCGGGTCAGAGGGAGGAGGGGATGGGGTCTGGACCCCCGGGTCTGAGGGATGAGGGGATGGGGTCTGGACCCCCGGGTCTGAGGGAGGAGGAGATGGGGTCTGGACCCCCGGTCTGAGGGAGGAGGGGCCGGGGGTCTGGACCCCAGGGTCTGAGGAGGAGGGGATGGGGACCTGGACTCCCAGGTCAGAAGGAGGAGGGGATGGGGTCCGGACCGCCGGGTCTGAGGAGGAGGGGCCGGGGGCCTGGACTCTGGCTCTGACAGAACAGGGGCTGGGGGCACAGGCTGGAGTGGGCTCTGGGCTGGCGGCCTTGGGCCCGGCCGTGGGCTCCGTGATGCCGCCGCCCCTCGTGATGGGTCCCCAGGTTGTGAAGGAGACGTGTGGGACCGGGAGAGTTGCGGGGGCCAGGCGGCAATTGAGAACCCCAACCTCTGCCTACGTCTCCGATGCTGCTACCGCGACGGGGTCTGCTACCACCAGCGTCCGGATGGTGCGCGGGGAGCCGGGGCCCCGGGGTGGGGCTGGCGGTGGGCAGCCCTGGGTCTCACCGCCGCCCGCTCTGCGCAGAGAACATGCGGCGGAAGCACATGTGGGCGCTGGGCTGGACGTGTGGAGGCCTCCTTTTCCTCATCAGCAGCATCTGCCTGTTCTGGCGAGTGGGGCTCGGCGCGGGCGGGCGCCCCTCACCCGGGGGTGGGGGCAGGCGGGCGGCGCGGCTGACGGTGTCCTCTCCCCGCCAGGTGGGCCAGGCGACGCGACATGCTGCGGCTGCCCCGGTTCCTGAAGGGCAAGTGTGACCTGTCCAGGACGGTCTCCTTGTTGTCCAAGGACCGGACTCCGAGCGAAAAGAAGACGCCCTCTGTCGGCAGCATCCCTGCCTCGGCGCCCGCGGAGGGGACCCTGGACGTCTCGGGGGGCACCGAGGGGGAGGGGACGGAAGGGGGCGAAGAAACGGAAGGGGGGGACGAAGATGATTAGGGGCGCCCCCTGGAGGGGCCCCTCAATACAGACGTAGCACAGAGATGCTCGGTCTCTTTTCTGAGAAGCATGAAGCAGGGGGTGGGGCGGGCACGGTGCTGGGAATGTGTTTGTGTGTGTGTTTTGGGGTGGGGGGGGTCTTGAGCTGACGGGGGGGGGGGGCTGGACTGTGATCACGGGAGGTGAGTGGGGACAGGCGTCTGGAATGAGAGAGGCCCCAGGGTAAGTGCGGGGGATCTGAGCTGAGAGGTACTTGGGCTAACAGACACCATTCGTTGAGTGTAGGTCCCAGGCTGTGATTAGCGGGGGGTCTAGACTGAGGGGGTGGTGGTGGCCTCAGCTGAGACTCCAGCTGGGCTGGGAGGGGTGGTTCACGGGCAGCTGAGCCCCTCATCTGTCCTTCTGCCACTGTCTGACAGTCTCTGCTGCCCACCTGCCGGCCCATGGGATCCTGCGGCCCTTGGGCCAGCAGCTGCTCGCCCTGCTCCCCACCAAGGCTGGATGACTGCAGCTCTCGGCCTCCGGACGGAAACCTTCCTGGAAGCTCCTTACGGCTGAAGACTCATCCTGCTCGGCCCCCCTCCTCACCTCTTCCTTTCTCAGGGACAGACCCCACACCAGCTGACCCTCCACACGTTTTGTGTTTTTCCCAATAAATATCTTGCAGTCTTTGTCCCTCTGTCTGCCTCTCCGGAGACCCAGAACTAACTGAGGAACCTGGGATGCAGGAGGTCTGGATGGGGAGTTGGGTCTGGGCTTGAGATTCCTGCCTCCCTCCCTGCCTGCCCCAGGCTCCTGTCCCCCCTCCACGAGGGGGTGGCCTGGACAGCTGGGCTCCTAGGGCCCCTTCCCCTGCTCCAGCAGCGTCCCTCCCCAGACAGACATGCAGTGCTGGGAGGCAGAGCCGTTTATCTGGGGGAGGAGAGATGGGAGACAGGCAGGTGTATCCTGGTGGCCAGGGGCTGCTGGGGGCAGCGGCGCGTCTCCGTCAGGTGCTCACAGCTGGGGCCACGCGTTCATCTGTAGGATGGAGGGTGGCGTTAGTGGTGGCTCGGGACCCCTGCATCCCAGGTCCACCATGCACGGCCAGGGGCCCCTTCCTCCTGCTTTGGCCCCTCACAACGGACTCTCACACTTGCTCATTCAGGGCTCCTCCGATTTTCGCAGCCTGCTGGCAGCAGCAACTGTCCCTTTAATGCAGCGGACCCCAGGGGTACAGGGTGGGAGACGAGAGGCAGAGAAGTCGAGGGGACCACAGAGGCACGACGCAGAGGGACATGGGAGATGGACTGTGACAGACACAGGGACACAGAGAGGCGGAGACAGAGGAGATGACACGGGGAGAAATGACGTGGGCTGGGGCTGGGTCTGTGCATCCCAATGGGTTTTGGTCCCAGAGGGAGAGAGGAGCTCCTGGAGTCCCACCCATAGTCCCTCTGTTCAAATTCCAGTTCTCTGTCGCTTGGGTGCTGGAGCCACCTCGCCCTGCCCATGATGAGAGTCCTGTCTTTGGACAAGCCCATTTTCCTTCTCAGAGGGGCCTAGAGTCCAATCAGCTTGGCCAGTTTCTGGCAAGTGGTTCTGGCAGCAGGTTCTGGTCTGCCACAGCTGCGTTAAGATTTCTGGGCAACGTAAAGTGTTTCCAGGGGGTAATTTTAACCACTGGCAGTTATTTCTGCATGGTATGTCAAACTGTGTGTTAGCTCACGCTTCGTCTATGCATACATTTGTTCGTCTTCAACTGTTTCCTCATCTGAAACACAGAACGTAGCCTTTGATCCAGGTGACTATTCTCGAAATTCTCTCACCAAAAAAAAAAAAGAAAAGAAAGAAAAACGGTATATAACTAGCATCCTTCTGGTTGCAGAGGAGGAAAATTAATTCATCACCAATAGAGAATGTCTTTGAACATGGATTTAGTTCGTTTATGGAACCCCTCACTTGGGAAACTGATTCTATCATCCATCCATTGTTCCACTTACCTGTTCACCTACCAACCAACCCTTTCATCTGTCCTCTCATCTGTCTACCTACCCATCTGCCCCAAATCCATTCAACTACCCATCCACCTAACTGCCATCAATCAGTCCCACCGTATTGGGAATTCCCTGGAGGTCCAGAGGTTAGGACTCATCACTTTCACTCCCATGGGCCTGGGTTCAGTCCCTGGTCAGGAAGTTTAAATCCGACAAGGCACACAGTGCAGCCAAAAACAAAAAACTGAAACCCCCACCATATCCATCCATCCACCCACCCATCCATCCATCAATTCATCCATCCATCCATCCCTCATCTGTCCATCCATTCATCCACCCACCCACCCAATCATCAGCCTCTGACTTCCTGAGTTCACTCTTAGCTGGGGAATGCTAAGAACAAAGACACCAGAGACCCAGATCTTACTCTCTAGGGTCTCCCTCTTGGGTGCTAGAGACTGTACACACACACACACACACACACACACACCACAAGGCAATACAAACAATAAAAGGGGGTAACTCAGACCATGAAAAGACCCAGAAAAAGGCACTGAAATCAGAGTCAGATCGTAAAAGACATCTGGTAAACTTTCTGTGCGGAGTGAAGACTACAAGTGTGCCCCTGATGAAGCTGAAGGCGTGGACAGAGGCCAGTTGGTGGGAGACATCCAGACCATGATGGACGGGGGTGGGGGGCTGGGGTGTCATCATCACTGCAGAGAAGGCAGGACAGTGGGGGACACACACAGAGTGAGCTGCTTGCATTCAACCAGAGGGCAGCAAGGAACCCCAGCAGGTCTCTGCACTCCGGGGAGTACAACAACTAGCCCCCCTTGGGCAAGAGGTGGCACCTTTTGGGGGCCTCAGTGTCCTCCCTGGGATGGGACGGTAATACTAGTGACCTCAGGGACTGTTACACTGGGAGGACTGGATGGGAAATGAGACCGGGTGTGCCTGGAGACTGGAGACACTGGGACCAATATCCCCAAATATTCAAGGAGCCGATCGTGACTCTCTGGCTCTCATGGCTGAGGTGTTTGTGTGTGTGTGTGTTAGTCGTTCAAGTCGTGTGCGACTCTTTGCAACCCCATGGACTGTATATAGCCCACTACGCTCCTCCGTCCATGGAATTCTCTAGGCAGGAATATTGGAGTGGGCGGCCACGCCCTTCTCCAGGGGATCTTCCCGACCCAGGGGTCGAACCCAGGCCTCCTGCACTGCAGGTAGACTCTTCACCATTTGAGCGACCTGGAAATTCCCACGTCTGGAGACGGGCTCTCATTTGTCTTTCCCGGTCTACACCCACGCGTACTGTCTCTGGGTCTTCGTTCTCTGGTCTCTGTGCTCTTTGCTTCTCTCCCTCCCGCGATCTTGACCTCTACCTGTCTCTCTTCCCGGCGTGTCCCTGTCCCCGTCTCTCCACTTCCCTCTCCACTTCCCTGTCCCTTTGACGTTTCTCCCCTCGTCCCCGCCCCGCCCCGCCTCCCCACCCCTCACCTCGGGCTCACTCTGTGCCCGCTCCCGTCGCCCCGGGCCCGGCCTCCAGCGAGGCGAGCTGCAGGCGCACGCGGCGGGAACCGGCGGCGGGAGGCGGAGGCGTGCGGGCGACGCGGCGCGCTCCCTGGGAGCCGGGCGCGGCGCGCCGGCCGACGGCGGAGGAAGCCGGCGCCGACCAGCGGCGGGAGAGCTTCCGCGCGAGGCGGGCGAGCGCCGAGGGCCTCAGGCCGTAGTCGCGCTCGAGCTCCTGGCGCGAGATCTCGATGTTGCCGGTGTACCAGAGGATCCAGCCGAGCAGGCTCAGGAAGACAAGCAGCGCGCCCGTGTAGATAAGCAGGTCGCCGAAGTCGCGGCCGCGCACCTGCAGCTGCGCGAACACGCCGGTCAGCAGCGCCGCCATGCCCGCCACGTCCAGCGCCACGGCCAGCAGCAGCGCCATCCGGCAGCGGCCCAGGCCGGACGCCAGCCCCGGCGCGCCCGCCGCCGGGGAAGGTGCACCGCTCAGCTGGGGCCCCGGCGAGGTGCACAGGGCCGGCGCCGCCGCCATGGCTGGCTCTGACCCGCGGAGAGCGCGTTCCGCGTTCCGGGTGCGGCCCGGGGCGGGGTCAGGGTTCTGCGCCAGGTATGCCCGGCTCTCTCCTGGTCACCTGGGCTGGGCCGGGTGTGGACGGGCCCGGCCCGGGGGCGCCCTGGCCCTCAGGGGCCGATGCTGGGGCCGGCTGGGCGCACAGGTTAGTGTGGCCCGAGCCCCCTGCGCTCCTCCAGGAGTCTGAAGCCGCACATGATCCAAATTCAGGACTTTCTGATGGAGGCACCAGAAGGTGCGGGGGGGCGGGGGGGGCGGGGCGGGCGGGGAGCCCTGGCGTTGTTTCTGTGCCTGCCTCCTGGGCAGCGGGCCCCGCGGTGGGGACAGGCGGGGTCAAAAAACAAGGATCAGACAAGGCCCCGGGCCCCCAAGAGCCCTGGGAGGCAGGGCATCAGCAGTCAGAGCGCCTTAAGGAATGTAAGTGGGCACTATATTGCCTGCCTGCCGAGGCCGCCTGTGTGGTCCAAAGAGGATGATCCCAAGGACAGAACGGTGGATGGGACTCACAGGAACTCTGTCGCCACCATCAGATTTAGAGCACTCCAATGGAGGGAACAGGCAAACCCCAACGTCCCTGCTTGCTCAGATTTCTCCTGGGGCCTCGGGACTGTCGGGACTCATTAGGGGCGAAGTCCAAAGGCAAGGAGATGGACAAGGCCTCTGCCCTCGAGGAGTTCCTGGACATAATCAAGCGTTGTCCTGGAGGAGGTGACATAAGGCCCTGTTCTTTCCTTCTGTTCACTTGGGAGTCTCGCCAGGCTCTGTGCTAGCCAAGGCTGCGACACAGAGATGTATCAGGCGAAGCTCCTTCTCCTTAAAGGAGGACCCTGACAACAGAAAAGAAAAGTTGCATAAAGTGTAACGGTCGTGAACGGTGCTGGTGGGAATGGAGCGCGAGGCCGCAAGGCACAGGGAAGAGGGGGGAACAGGAATGGAAGCTCTAAGGGAACCAGAGGTTTCGCAGGCAAATGTCCTCTCCTCCAACACAACTCGCCCTTAGAGGAAATCCACGTCCCTCCAGGGTGGCGGTCTGCGAGAAAGTTCCGTCCAGCTTTTCTCTAGACCCCAGGCGAGGACGAGTTGAGAGAAGGGGCTCCCGAGGATAGCCGAAGCTTTCCGAGGGTGGCCGAATAGGGACCGAGTGTTTCCGAAGCGATCCGAAGTAGGCAAGGGGCAAGACGACGGAAGGCGGCCATCCTTCCGAAGGGCGTTTCCGGAGAGTTCCGAAAATGTCCGAGCGGGCCTGCTGGCTTCGTCGGGAATAGTCGACGGTCTACGAAAAAGCTGGAGGCCCTTGGAGTCCCTGAAACTAGGGTTAAATAGTTCACGCACTCAGTTTCATTTATCAGACAAATGTGTACTGAGCACCCATACTGTATCAAGCATTGGGTGGCCATGTTGGAAAGACGCCGCTGAGGAAGGGGACTTGGGGGCCTCTGTAGCGAGACCCGCTCGGATATCCGGCCGCGGAATTCCGAGGACACACGAAGGGCCCTCAGAAGGGCGGCGCAGCGCGTCGAGAACGCACGCGCCCTCGGGCCCCTAGCGGAAGGCTTCAGAAGGGCCCCGAAAGGTTGGCGACTGACTGGCGGAAATAGCCGAACGGTGACGAGGCGGCTCACGAGCCGCCTCGGAGGCGGGTGTGGCCGACCGCACGCGCGTGCCCAGACAGGAAGCGGAAATGCGTGTCTGTATTAAAGGCGTCGCCCCGCCCCCAGCGTGCCTCTTTCCGTCTCCGGCCGCCGCACTGAAAGGAGGTGAGTGGAGGCCTTTTCCTCCTCCCGCGTGGCCGCGTCTCGCGCCTGCTCCCCGTGTTTGTGCCCCGGCCTGTTCGCTCTCACCGCACTCCTCGCGTTCTTGGCTGTTCTCCGGCGCCGCCGCCTTAGGTCTCTGTGGGTTCTCATCGCCTCGTCACCTGTAGTGAGTCTCGGCAGCCTGAGTTCAGCCCCGCCGCCTTAGGCGGCTCAGCCCCGCCTGGCAGACTTCTAGGCGCTCTCGGCGCACGTGGTGCCCCCATTCCCCGCGTCCCCCCAAAATACCTCTTCTCTGTGTTCAGGTTTCTGCCTGTTGCTCCCCTGACGTTTCCCCGCGCCCTTTTCCCCGCAGTCTCCGCCATGTCCGCGCATCTGCAGTGGATGGTCGTGCGGAACTGTTCCAGCTTCTTGATTAAGAGGAACAAGCAGACGTACAGCACCGTAAGTGGGGCCTCGACGCCTCGGTCGGAGGGAGGGGTCTCACGATCGCCGTGCCCCCTTCGTCCTCACGACCGCGATGCGTTCCGGTTCCCAGGAGCCGAATAACCTGAAGGCGCGCAACTCCTTTCGCTACAATGGGCTCATTCACCGCAAGACCGTGGGCGTGGAGCCGGCGGCGGACGGCAAAGGGGTCGTGGTGGTGATGAAGCGAAGATCCGGTGAGCCTTTACCATGGCTGGGCCCAGGCAACTGACTTCCTTCCGGGGCAGGGGGCTGTGGCTTTTCCGTGTCCGTGCTTGTGCTGTTTAATCAGGATTCCTGGGCTCAGGGTGTTTGCCTGGGAGGCTGGTTCCTTTCCAAGCGAGCCTATCAGTTACAGGAGCTCGTCTGAAAAGTGGAGATTAATAGGATCTGAGTTAATAGGAGATTAATAGGATCTGAGTCAGGACTCCAAAATTGCTGCGGTTTAATGATGTTTTCAGAATAAATCCTTGAAGCACCCCAGGTGGAGGTGGGCGTTTGTCTCTCCACAAGTGGGGAAACGAAGGCAAACAGATGAGGGACCGACCTTTAGTTCCCACATGTAGGAAGTGAAGCGTCTGAAGCAGTAGTTAGACTCGACTTGTGGCTGGGGGAGCTCAGAAGGAGGTCTTGGCATCCCACCCCACCCCCCATAAACTGGTTTACCCCACAGACTTGTCTTTTAGAGTCTTCGAGTGGGCTCAAGGTGAGGAGGGGTTTCTGGATAACAGCTGAGTTAGTGTATCACACCTTCAACACTTTTGTTTTTAAGTGGGCCCTGGGCTTTATGAGATAGGAACGAGTTTTTCCAGGTCCCTGATTGATTTCTCTGTGGCTTCTGAGCTTGGTGTACTGTTCAGTGACAGCACCGACCACAGCTGCTGCTTCCTGGTCTCACAGGGACGAGGTTTAGCCTCTCTTCTTCAAAGTGCAGCCCCGGGGCAGCCAGTTGCTTATGCTGTTAGGCTTCCCCGATTCCCACACTCCTGAGAACCCTATTCTGGGGTGCTGGGTCCCAAAAACCTTGCTTTGCCTTGTTGGATTGTTGGTGGCTCTTCCTGGGCTGTCAGAAATTGGGTTGACCTGAGGGAGTAACGGGGGCTCCCCTCTGGGGCAGCGAAGGCTAACATCAAACCTGCAGTGTGGTACAGGGTCCTGGGCTTCTTGGGGGAACCCAGAAGCACAGGATGCAGCTGGGTCCCCATCAGCTCTGAGGCACAGTAAGGGGGGAGTTTTACTTTCTCTGTTCCCTGGCCGGTGGAGAGCGGACTCCAGCTGTGCACAGGTGAGGGGCGGGTGCTCAGCACACACACACCCCCCGGCCGGGTGCTACACACACACACACACACACCCACCCAGCCGGGTGCTACACACACACACACACACACCCCAGCCGGGTGCTACACACACACACACACACACACACACCAGCCGGGTGCTACACACACACACACCCCAGACGGGTGCTACACACACACACACCCAGCCGGGTGCTCAACACACACACACACACACCCCAGCCGGGTGCTACACACACACACACACACACACCCCAGCCGGGTGCTACACACACACACACACACACACACACACCCCAGCCGGGTGCTACACACACACACACACACACACACCCCAGCCGGGTGCTACACACACACACACACACACACACACCCCAGACGGGTGCTACACACACACACACACCCAGCCGGGTGCTCAACACACACACACACACACACACACACACACACACACACACACCCACCCACCCAGACGGGTGCTACACACACACACACCCAGCCGGGTGCTCAACACACACACACACACACCCCAGCCGGGTGCTACACACACACACACACACCCCAGCCGGGTGCTACACACACACACACACACACACACACACACACACACACACACACACACACACACACCCCAGCCGGGTGCTACACACACACACACACACCCCAGCCGGGTGCTACACACACACACACACACACACACACACACACACACACACACACACACACACACCCCAGCCGGGTGCTACACACACACACACACACACACACCCCAGCCGGGTGCTACACACACACACACACACACACACACACACACACACACACCCCAGCCGGGTGCTACACACACACACACACACACACACACACCCCAGCCGGGTGCTACACACACACACACACACACACACCCCAGCCGGGTGCTACACACACACACACACACACACACACCCCAGACGGGTGCTACACACACACACACACACACACACACACACACCCACCCAGACGGGTGCTACACACACACACACCCAGCCGGGTGCTCAACACACACACACACACACCCCAGCCGGGTGCTACACACACACACACACACCCCAGCCGGGTGCTACACACACACACACACACACACACACACACACACACACACACACACACACACCCACCCCAGCCGGGTGCTACACACACACACACACACACACACCCCAGCCGGGTGCTACACACACACACACACACACACACACACACACACACACACACACACACACACACACCCACCCCAGCCGGGTGCTACACACACACACACACACACACACCCCAGCCGGGTGCTACACACACACACACACACACACACACACACACACACACACACACACCCCAGCCGGGTGCTACACACACACACACACACACACACCCCAGACGGGTGCTACACACACACACACCCCCAGCCGGGTGCTCAACACACACACACACACACACACACACACACCCCAGCCGGGTGCTACACACACACACACACACCCCAGACGGGTGCTACACACACACACACACCCAGCCGGGTGCTCAACACACACACACACACACACCCAGCCGGGTGCTCAACACACACACACACACACACACACACCCCAGACGGGTGCTACACACACACACACACCCAGCCGGGTGCTCAACACACACACACACACACACCCCCCAGCCGGGTGCTCCACGCGCACGCACACACACACACACCCCCAGCCGGGTGCTACACACACACACACACACACACACACACACCAGCCGCCCATCTTCCCTCCGTCCGACACACACACACCAGCCGCCCATCTTCCCTCTGTCCTTCCTGTAGCTCCAGATCACCCCACATTGATTGGGGCCAGGCCTCAGAGCTTGGCCTTTTGGACTCTTGTTGCTGAGAGGGTGGTAGCTTGGGCCCGGGAGGGTGAGGATGTGAGAGGAGCAAAGCTGCTTTCTGGGGAGCACTGACTACCTGGCCCGTGCGGTGCCGAGTGGCTGCCGCACTTGGGTACATGTGACCTCACACATGACAGTCCACCTCTGTCAGCTGAGCAGAGTTGGCCCCGGGCCGGGGTAGGGAGGAGACACCTGGGGCAGTGCAGGGCCTGGCCTGTGGTTATCCGTGTGATTGTTTCCTGTGAGTGGAGCTTGGAGATGAGGTAGCCTCCCGCACTCACACGGCCTAGGCACTCGGGCTCTCACGACAGGTGTGGGCACAGACGCTCCAGACCCTCCACTGACACCTGGGGTCCCCCTTCTCCCCATCCCCCGCCAGGCCAGCGCAAGCCAGCCACTTCCTACGTGCGGACCACCATCAACAAGAACGCCCGGGCCACCCTCAGCAGCATCCGACACATGATCCGGAAGAACAAGTACCGCCCGGATTTGCGCATGGTGAGTGGGGCTGGTCACGCAGGGCGGGCAGGCCGGGCAGGCCGGGGGCGCCTGGGCAGTGCCGCGAGGGGCGGTCCTCTGGTGACTGTGGAGCGGGACCTGCGCTCTGGGAACACAGGGTGGGGGGCACAAGCTCCCAGGGGAGGTGACCTGAGCCCGCCTCGCCTCCAGGCCGCCATCCGCAGAGCCAGCGCCATCCTGCGCAGCCAGAAGCCTGTGATGGTGAAGAGGAAGCCGAGCCGTCCCACCAAGAGCTCCTGAGCCTCTGGCCTCCCCTCCCCAGAGCAATAAAGCTGTCAGCAGCCTCCTCTGCCTGCCGTCTTCTGTGCAGCCCCGTCTCTACCCCTGCGAGTCTGTCCCTGCTCTTGTCTGTCCGCCAGAGACCACCCACACCCGCCGGCACCACACAGGTTCCCCAGCGTCTTGGGTCTGAAGGGCCAGCTCCAGGCAGGGGCCCTGAGTCTGTGGCCCAGCGTTTCTGCCTGTCGGGGCTGGTGGTTAGTGTAAATTCAACATTCGGGAGACTAGGAGTTGCACGTGAAGTAAAACCTAGAATCGTCACAACACCACACTCTGCCAGTGCATGATGAAGCTTCAGGATAGGCCTGTGTTGAAGTTTCTGGTGTCTGAATAGTCTCTCTCCCGAGGGGTGGGCATCTGGATGGAGGCTCAGTGCACCTCCTAGTCGGTAGTTCTGTGGCCTGTGAAGGTGATGCGTGTCTTGTCTGGGACCCCGCCTGTGGACTCTTGTTCCTCGGGGTGGTCTGGAAGCCCCAGTGGGAGCTGTGGCGGGGAGGAGGGGGACAGACTGATCCTGCCCTCAGCTGAGGGTCCTGGGCAGCTCACAGTCTCCCGGGGGATCCTGCAGGTGTGAACTGAGGATCTTGGGGCTTAGGAGTGGGCAGGGCCCACTTGTGCCTTGGCCTTTGGTTCTGGGCCAAGTGCTCGTCTGGGAAGGGAGCCTGCCCTTGGGGCACCAGGCAGCTCCTGAGTCCTGGACCCTGTGGGGCCCTATCCCCAGCGACAGGGGAAGGCAGGCTGCAACGGCCACAGCCTCTTGGCTAGGAACCCACCCGGCCAGCTGTCTGCCTCCTACTTTGGAAGCGAGCACTCAACCCTGACCTCACCTGCTGCTGCCTCAGCGGATGCCTGCCCCCAGTGCGCCCAGCCCCTCTCAGTTCTCCCCACTCTGCTCTGCGGCAGAGCCTCCCTCCAGCCCTTGCCCAGGTGCACAGCTGTCTCCCCAGGGTCTCTGTTGGCTGGGTCTGAAGTCGGTTCTGCTGCTGGCTTCCTCGTGTCTGTTAAAACCAGGATGTAGGCACCGCTGGTGGGTACCTACCTGACTTCTTCCAGCTTAGTGTCTAGCTGTGTGGTCTTTGGCAAGTGAGTGCCCCTCTCTGAGCCTCTTAGGATTAAGGAGGTTAATGAAGGCCCGGAGGACAGCCTACACATGGTAAGTGTGGTAATTAGCTGTTGGCAACGAGATCGACCTGTAGCATGTATACGTGTTTGTACACAAAAGTATGCACGTGTGCAGTGGCTGTCCTCCAGACACCCCATGAAGCGGACGTTATCCCCACGTTATAGATGTAGAAAGTGAGGCTCAGATGAGTAAAGGTTACCCATGTCATGGCTCCTGGTGTGTTCCCTGTGTACCTACTGTGTGCCACCCATCCTGCCAATGTGAGGCCCCTGCCCCCCACCCCCCACCCCCAGCTCTGTGCTGGGGTCAGGAGCTCCAGCCTTCCTCAGTCAGCGGATGTGGTCAGGAACCCTTCCTGCCAAAGCTTCCTCCCCAGGACCGACCACCTTTGCCCTCCCCAGGTCTGTTCTCAATTCTGGTGGGGAGGTGTCTGTAGTTCCGGTGAACTTCGGTGACTTAACACCTGCTCAGAGCTCTGCCATGGTTCCCGTCCCATTCATGGAGAGGCTGGCCGTGGCCGGTGCCCCCCCCCCGTCACCGAGCCTCGCAGTTCTCTGGGAGGTGCTTGCCCACACTGAGCCTTGGACCTGGGCACGCCCACCCCAGTGAGCATACCATCTGCTGGTGAGTCACCGTAGCCCAGCAGGCCAGAGGCACGCAGCCCTGGGCGTCCGCTGCACTGTGGTAGCTGGTGGTCAGATGTGGGGGTCTCCTTTTCTGACCCGGATCCCCGCTGCTCTGGGCGCTCGGCACACGTACAGTCCAGCTGGGCAGATACACGTCCTGGCAAAAATGCTGGACGCCGTGACAAAGGGAAAATCTGAAAAGCAACTCATGAGGGAGCGCCAGACTGACTGCTGGCTTCTCAGCGGGGACCATAGGGCCAGGGTGGGGAGAGCGGAAGATGGGCAGGTGTCCAGAGATGCCACCCAGCAACACCCCCCCCAACACCCTTCTCTGCACCAGTGGCCAAACTGCCTGAGTGCCGGTTCCAGAACTGCCAGTTCCTACGCTTCTGGCACTAGCCTTTCTGGGCCTCGGTTTCCCTGTACGTGAAACGGAGTTCCTTTTGTGTCTGATTGCCTGGGGCTCTGAGAAGCAGAGATCTTGGTTCTGTGTGCTGCGTCGTGTCCAGTGGTAATCTAGGGAATGTTTGCAGAGTTGAGTGTAGGGCACGCCCTTGGCAGCTGCCCCGCACAGGGTCACTCAGCAGTGGAAACCTGCTCCTTGATTGAATTTCCATCTGCACAGTTACCTCAGGGCTCCGCCATTTCTTGGCTGTGCAGCCTTGGGTTGGTTCCTTGACCTCTCTGCCTTTGACACGTGCACTTCAGTAGACCTTACTTCCTAGGGTTGTTGAGGTTAAATGTGCAAAGAGCTTGTAACATGGCTTGCTGGGACAAGTCCACAGATCTCCCTTGCACGTATGAATGGGTGTGATTTATCTTGAGCAGATGGACTCAGAACGAACACAAACGTCTTTCCGTGTCTACAACTGTTTGCATACAATGCTCGGGTTTTTCAGAGCACTTTGAGGACAAATCCACATGGTAATAATGCCTGCGGCTTCCTCTTCGTGAGTTATGTGAATACCTTTGTACCCTCCAGACTGTCTCTGCCCTGTCCAGGAATTTAAAAAATTTACCGTTGTTATTCTTGTAGTCATCTGCTGGAGTAAAACCTATTCTGTAAAGTCTTCTGTTAAGAAAATAACATGTGCATGTGGTTTGGAGACATGCGAGGAGCCCAGGATTCCAGTTGGGGGTCCAACCATGCCACATGGTGTGTGGGATCTGATCTTCGTTGCCTGATGTATATCGAACGTATGCCCCCTGTAGAGGCACGGGGTCCTCACTGCTGGAGAGCCAGGGAAGTCCTCATTGAAGGAGTCTTTTGGGCCTAGAAAAGAGAACAACAGTCTCAAAGGCCCCTTGCTGAATCATCTAACTTCGGAGAAAACAAAGCATAACTTTAGTTCCATCCTGATGCTCCAGGCCAGCTGCATCTATCTGGGACTTATCACCCCCTGTCCGGAAACCTACCACCCCCTACACCCGCCCAAAAAGACTTATCACCCCCTGCCCAACTACAAGTGTCATCTCAACAAAAGAATACTCAAAATATCCCGCCTGATTGACGTTTCCCTTATTGCTTCCACAAACCTCCCTGTAAGTATGAAGCCTCCCTGATCCCTTTCGGCGCTCAGCCTGGTCGTTAGGCCGACTGTCGCCCCTCCTTGCCTGAATAAAGGTAACCTACTTCTGTTGAGGTCGTCTTTCCTTTTCTGCCTCGCCGGAACTGTACCTTACACTCATGCCCCTTGGCCAGGCTCTCACAGCCAAACCAGCACGTTGGTTTCAGCAACTTTGCATTTACGGAGGAGACACAGCCATGAGGTACCCTGTACTATGGTCACAATTTGTGTGTAAATCCGAAACTCCTGTTAAAAGAAGTCTATTAAAGATGACTAAGTGTTTGTCTCTCAGTTTGAGAAAAACCCCAGTTGGATACAAATCAGAGTGCTGGTGAGCACGTGGGCGGGGGTGGGGTGGGGGTGGACACAGGTTGCTGGCGGTGTCCAGCGGTACAGACCCACGGGGAACGACTTGGCAGTATGTGTACAGACTTCCACACAGATGTACCCTGTGGCACAGGAACGTCACAGAGAAGGGTGACTGCAGACTTCTTGTGTGCCCCGGGCTCCATGCACCGAGGTCATTCCTTCCAGTGTTGCTGGGTTTTTTGCCATATGTTGGGGCGCAACTGAGGGCATGTATAGGCTGGGTGCTACCACACAGCCAGCCAGACAGTCTTAGTCAAAAAGCCCAGCTGTGACACGCCGTGTGCAGGTGACTGCCAGGTGTGCACTGATGAGACAGTGGATGTAAGAGGACAGGTGTTGGGGACTTCCCCTGCTGCTCCAGTGGTTAGGACTCTGCGCTTTCACTGCCAAGGGCACAGGTTCAATCTCTGGCCGAGGAACTAAGATCCATAAGCCGTGTGGTATGGCCAAAAAATATAAATAACAGAATATATGCTTAAATTTGGGGGGCTTTCTTGGTGGCTCAGTAGTAAAGAACCCACCTACCAATGCAGGAAATGTGGCTTCGATTCCTGGGTCAGGAAGATCCCCTGGAGAAGGAAATGGCAACCCACTCTGGTATTCTTGCCTGGAGAATCCCATGGACGGAAGAGTCTGGTGGGCTACAGTCCATGGCGTCGCAGAGTCGGACATGAATTAGTGACTAAACAACATGCTTAAATTTGGTTGCGTTCCCATAGAATTTCCTCAGAAAAATACAAGAGAACCCACTGATGCTGGTTGTCCCTCATTAGGGAGTTGGGTGTTGGGGGAGATGGGAGTTTGAGGGAGCCGTTCTAGTGAAACTTCATTATCTTTAAAATTTTTTAAAAGTCAAGACGTTGCATTCTGAATGGGTGCCATGCACACGGTATTCCAGGCTCTTCTTTCTTGGGACAGCGTTTGCAGGTGCTAATGTCACCTTCTGGCCAAAGTTTAAAAAGAAATGGTAGCATATCTTATACAGTGTTGGCATGTTGCTCTTTCTTACATAATATGTTTTGGAGATTGGTCCATCTCTCATAATGTGCTTCTTCATGTTCTTTGTGTGTGTGTTTTGTCTTTTTTTAAAAATTATTTTAATTGGAGGCTAATTACTGTACAATATCATAGTGGTTTTTGCCATACATTGATATGAATCAGCCATGGGTGCACATGTGTTCTCCATCCAGAAACCCCCTCCCACCTCCCTCCCTTCATGTTCTTAAAATTCTGAAATACGGCAGATGCACAGAAAAGCACACATTTATATGTTTTGCTCCTGGGTTCCTTGCTGGTTAGGGGTAACCAGTGTCCTGAGCCTTACGGAAGCAATCTTCTTGTTCTCAAACAGCGTGAGCACCAAAGTATGTGTGTTTAGCAGCAGAGCTTGGTTTTGATGGTTCTGGAACTGCATGCGATGGCCTTCGGACTGTGGGTCTCCTAAAACTTGCGTTTGGCTGATGGCAAGCTTCTCCATGCTGCTGGGAGTGATGGCCCACCACTCTTGTATTGTATAGTATCACTCCTCAACTGTATACAGGCATGTTTATACTGCTTGCAACTTAGGACAAATGTGGCTTTGCAGCTCGTGGTATGTGTGCAAGAAAGCCGAGTAATGACATACTCGGCTTTCAGCCTTTCCACTGTGTCTCCACGTGACAGCTCCTGCCAAGGGCGCACCGTGGACTGGGAGACCATCCGTGGCTTTACACTTGGCATTGCCAGGTCTAGCGGGGTCAGCTCAGGCTTCTGCTGTACCTTTCCCATCACTCGTGATGATGGGAATCTTCATCTGTTTGCCTGGTAGTCACTGGAATTCCCCCTTTTGTGACGTGTTTGTGCAAGAGCTTTTGCTTTCTCATTTTTACTGATCTGTAGGAGCTCTTCACGCATTATTTGTGCTTTCAGTTGTATGTCTTGTTAACTATCATCTTTCCTACTGAACAGAATTCCTTGGCTTAAAAAATTACATCAAATTCTGAGATCTACTTTACAGAGTACAATACACTGATTTTAAATACACACGTTCACATAATTATGCAGCCACATGAGCCCCACTGTAACTGAGATCTGGAACGTGCTCATCACCAAGGCTCTGTGTATTTGATTCTCCCTGATCCCAGCAGGCCAGGGATCTGCTTTTGGCTGTCGTCTAGAATTTCACAGAAGTGGAGCTTTGCTATTTGTACTCTTTTATGTGGCTTCACTCAGCGTTTTGGGTACCTAAGTAGTAGTCTGCCGAGTGACTGCAGTTTCTTCACTCATCTGTTGATGAACACGTCTGCTATTTCCAGTCTGATTATGAAAGCAGCAACTATTAAAGTTGGCATACCAGTCTCTGGCAGGCCTTCGTTTCTCTTTGTACTTTTTGATCATTTCTGATGCATCCTGAGGCCCCACAGAACCTGATGGCGTCCCCCTCTGGGCCTTCAGGGGTTTCTGCCAAACCAGTGCTCCCTGCTGTCCCTCCACTTCTCCAGGTTTTGTGGCCTCACCCTGACTCTCCACAGCTGCCCACCAGGTGCAGTGACTGCTTCTGCCTTCCTGCAGATGAGGAAACTGGGCAGGGAAGAGGGCCATGCCCCAGACCCACCCCCCTTCCCACTGGGACAAGCTCCTGCAGTCAAGTTCTCCCCCAGGGTTCATCAAACAGCTGCATCTAATCAACCAGGCCCTGCCAAAGGACCAGGTCAGCCACAAAAGCTGGGGCGTGGGGTAAGGACGCTGGCAGCTTCCAGCTGAGGGCGGCCCCAGACCCTCCAACCCAGGAACTGAAGCCTGGAGAGGACCCAAGAAAGGAATGGGCCTGGTCAGCTTCAACCTGAGACCCGAGCAGAGACCCGCCCACTGGTGTCACAAAGCCTGGAAGGAGTCAGAGGCCCCCAGGAGAACGCCCTGCGGCCAGAGTTGGACCAAGAACCCAGGGCAGGGCAGACGCATGGGGCCCGCACCCTCCGCCTGGCCAGACCCCACGAGTCCGCTTTGCCCATTTCAGGACAAGGGCAGGAACGAGCAGAACCAGGCCCCCACCGACCACTGCACCCCAGACAGGGTGGGGTGCCCGCTGCTCACAGCCCAGGTGGTGGAGGCACAGAGCTGCTTTTCCAACTTTATTTAGAAAAACAAATCCAGATCCCAGTGCCCTCGTGCCCTCCCCCACCCCAGCCATAATTTAAATAACTTAGAGACAGAGTCGGGTCAGGTGGGAAGGGAGGGGAGAGAGCCCACTACAGGCGCCGCAGCGCCCGCTTCTTGTCCGTCTTTTTCTTGGCTGCCAGCTTCTTGTCGCGCTCACCCGCGTGCTTCTTGGCCATGGGCCCCTCAGCCCCCGCTGGACCCCCCGGGGCTGTGGGGTCAGCACTGGAGGCCGCTGCCCCGCTGGCCGCAGCGCGGCCAGGCTCAGGCCTCCCGCCGCTGGGCCCGCCGGCGCCGCCATGGATCTCAGTGAGCAGGCGCGCGCGGGCCGCGTACTCCTCGTAGTTCTCCAGCAGCAGGCGGCCCGCCTCCTCGTTGAGGGCCGACTCGGGGTTGGGGTGGATCAGCAGGCACTTGATGGTCTGTGGGGAGAGAGCTGGGGTCAGGGGCCCGCCTCCAAGCTTCTCAGACCCCACACTGCCCTGCCATCGGTGCCCAGGCCCGGGCTGGGGAGCCCAGGTACTGGCCCGGCAGACCACACTCACCACTCTGCGGGCACGCGGGTATTCAGTGATCTCACCCGCAGTCTCCCTGGCAACTGCTACCAACACTCCAGGGAGAGGAGGGACTGGTCTGGGGTCTGTTTACCCTGGTGCTCAACCCTCCCCGTGCCCTGCAGGAAACCCAACTCCCTGTCTGCCCCAGGGACTCGTAAGAAATTCAGGTTTTTAAAAAAAGTTTTACCTTGTGAGGCAGGTGGGGAAAGGCACCAGGTGACCTCCATGCTCTAAGGGGCACAGGGACCCTGGGGCCCCACCTGGGGGAGGTGGGCGGGCATGGCTCTCCAAGGTGCAGCATCTCCCCAGCGTCAACCCACTAGGGGTGGAGCACCCCAGCTGGGACAATTAAAGACGGCCCGGGGGCACAGAGCCACTCCTGGGCGAGAAGCAGCGAAATTACAGCGCTGATGGTTGCACTAGCTGTTCGGTGTCGGAAAGGCTCTCCAACCAGACGCTCAGCACTCGCCTGCCAGAAAACTGTCCCCACACAAACCCCTCACCCGCCCCGTGGCAGAGCTCCCTGGGCGCTGCCTACCCTTCTAGAAAAGCTGAAAACTTGGACTCTCACGTGGAGGCCCCCACCACTTCAGCACTGATTATTTTAAAGGGGAACAAGGTTCTGTGGCTTGGACGTGACTGGGCCGGCCAGGCGCAGCACCCACCAGAAGCACGTGCCGGATGCCCAGCTCAGCGGTCCAGTCCCTCTTGAGCACGTTGACACAGATCTCGCCGTTGGCGCCCACATTCGGGTGGAAGATCTTGGTCAGGAAGTAGCCCTTGGGCGGGGAGGCCGGAAAGTCCTTCCCCAGCAGGAGTTTCATGCGGAAGAGGCCTCCAGCGTACGGGGTCCCCTCTGGAATGCAAGGAGGGGACATATCAGGAGGCTCATGTCTTCCAGGCACCCCCAAAACCCCAAAGCCCAGCCTCCCCAGTCTGACAGTGAGGCAAGTACCCCCACTTCTTTCCCCAGACTGGGAGCTCTTGAGAGGACAGGGCTAGGTTCCCAGGGGGCTGCAGGCACCACCCCTCCCCCCAGCTCAGAGCTAACCCGACTGGTGGTCTCCACCCACGGAGGCCTCCTCACTTCCCACTGAAGCCACCGCACACCATTCCCAACTGGCAGAGACATATATGCCCCTCAGTCCCCCGGAAAAACATCTGTTTGAAAGTCTCTCAGGCAAGAGTCAGGACAGCTCTGTCCACTCCATGGTCTCCCCGCTGCAGCAAACAGCCCTCTCATTCACTCTCCTGATCAGGTCAAAAACCCGTGGGAGCCATTCCAGAGCCAAGGCTGTTCCTGGTGCTTCAGCCTCCACGTCCAACCCATCCATTTCCCCCCATAAATCTGAGCCCCCCTCCAAGTCCAGCAGAACCACTTCTCTCACCTGATGGATGCCAGCCTCCGGCTTGCAACCCCACCCAAACCCCCACCAAAGTCACAGTGAAGTCCTGCTTTAAACACACCAAGGGCTTCCTTTTCTAAAATCCTTGAAGAGACCTACAGACGCTAAAAGATCTGTTTCCTGTAAGCTTTGCCAGTACTTTTTCTTCTGTTCTTATACACCACAAGACTGCCAAAGGCCTTTTGGGATCCTCACCTCCCGCCGAGCCCGCATCAGCATGGGGTGAATCACCTTGTGACCATCTCAGGAAGCCTTCCCTGACCCTCTGCCCACAAACCGAACTCCAGACTAGATCTTTCACTACATACTCTTCATTTAAATCGTAAAAATTCAATAAGCTAGATGTAGTGCACGCGAAGTGACACACTAAACCAGCCTACAAGACCAAACTACTGCCTGTGGTGGTTTGCTTATTATCTCCCCCAAGAAACACCCAGACCCAAGCTAAGGGCCCATTACATGCTCTCTTGGCCCACAGAGTTTTTTCTCACCAACATTTAATGGGGGGAGAGGACATAATTATTTGTCATTCCTAGTGTCCAGCTCTGCACACCAGGAACACCACATGTAACAGGTGTGCCTGTCCTGCCCATCCTTGGGTCCCCAAGGTCTGGCAATCCACTTAGAGTGGGAGCCTCTTATCCTGGCTCTAGGATGATTAAGATCTAGGAAGCGCACCCCTCCCTGTCGTTCGCTCACTCACCAGGGCCCTCAATGGTGACCTGCAGGTCGGTAAGGTCCTCCTCATTGGGAAAGACTTTGATGCCGTCAGGTGGGTCAGCGGTCAGCGTCGTCACTTCCTTGTACACCAGGCGGATGATGTGGGGGGGCAGGTTCTCCACGTTGGAGTTCTAGGTATGGAGACAAGCGGGTGAGCCACGGGCAAAGCCAGGGCCTGGAGCCTCCTGCAGGATTTAGGAGTCCGTGGAGTCCCGGGCTGTCAATTAATCACCCCGAGCTCCCGGAAACCCCAACCCAGGAAGCTTCAGGCGACGGTCCCAGGCTAATCCACTAGAAATGGGGCGTATCTCCGAGCTCTTGCGGAAGACTCCACCTCCCCCAGAAACCCCCGAAGCCCGTTCGTAGCTCCGTACAGGCTCCCCAATGATTCTGGGTAGGCCCGAGGCCTACCTTGGACCCTTTCCCCCACCTAATCTTGACAAGACCACCCTGGAAACCCCAGATCGGTCCTGGAGACGGCCGCGGAGTGGTGTTGTTCCCACAACACCACAGGCCTGCCCAAAAGGCCGGAGCTCTCCCCGGGACGCGGCCGGGCCTTCCCCTCCCGCCCAGCCTACAGGAAGGCCCCTGGGCCCAACTCAGGCCTCGGACGTCCAGGTGGGCTTTCCAACCCCTCAAGCCGCCCGCGAGAGCGTCCTGAGACCACGCCTCTTCCTATACGGGGGGGTACCTCGCTCACCCTTCCCAGGCCTGGGCGCCGCACTCACCATGACTGCAGCCGGCCGGGGGCGGGTCCCCCCGGCCCCCTTCCCGCGCTCTCCGGCCGCCTGCCGGGGCGGGGGGCCCAACTGCTGTCGCTGCGGCCCTAGCGAGGTCCTGGCGGCCCCGCTCTGCTCCTCGCTGCCTCCGACGTCCGCCGCGAACCGCACAACACCTCCACCCGCCCCACTGACCGGCCGCAATAAGCCGGCCGCGCGCGCACAGCTACCCTTTTATATCCGCCTACAGGCCACGCCCCCCCTCACGGGCCCCTCTCGCGGCGCCTCGACCCGTGACGTCAGCGCGCACGGTCCTCGGCGTTCGACGGGCTCGCTCCCTTCCTGCAAACTGCGGGCAGAAGTTGGAGAGGGGGCGCGCAGCGGGCCGGCCAGTCGGGGCGCGTGGGGGTCCGGAAGGGGATCGGGGAGAATGGAGCGGTGGAGAAGGGGGAAGCAGAAAGGAAGAGGACGTAAAGGGCGACGCGGACGCTGATTGGGCCGTTTGAATGAGACGCCTGCGTACGCGCGCGCCCTGACGCCCAGAAATCGCGCACGCGACTAACGGTCGGCCGTGGAGCCTGGGCGGGGCGAAAGGAGGTGGGACTCGCGGGGTTTAAAAGGATGATGGAAGGCACGCCGACCAACAGGGACGCGCAGTCGTGGAGTGGCGTCACGAGACACGCGCGGGCCAATCCTTGACGTAGACGGCGGTACCAGAGGGGCGGAGAAAAGGAGAGTGACCAATGGGAGCTCTGCCTGGCGCGGACTCAGGCTCTCACAGCCAATGAAGTTCGTTGGTTTTGTGTATGCAAATTAGTTCACGGACATTCGCGCCCCTTCCTCAGCCCGTCGTGGGGGTGGGCGCTGGCCGTCGCGGTACGTTTTTGTTTGAGGCGCCATTTTGTGGTGGGAATGACGTGTGACCTGCGTGCTGTGTAGGAGAGGTTCCAGGACCAATGATCCCGGCGCTGAAGGCTTAGAAGCCTGGCCCTCCAATGTGTGACCTCTGGCCTCAGTCTCCTGTGAGGACGGTGTCTGATAAAGAAGGAAGAGCTTTCAGGCCTTGCTGAGGGCGGGGCTTGCCTGTGACTGACCCCGTTCTTCCGCCAGCCAGCCCCCTTCAGGACTCCCTTTCTCTGTCTGGAGACCCGGCCTGGCACGCCCCGGGTGGCCATGTGTCTTCGCTCTGAGAGCAAGACCCCCGGGAATTGACCCGCCTCCTCAGCTACTGTGTGGCCACAGCGCCCCCGCCAAGGCCTCTCAGATCCTCTAGAGAGGGTCCCGACAAGACCCCAAGTGGGGCCCTAGCTTCTGGAACTGGGGCAGAAACGTGCAGAGGCACCCACTGCCCTAGCCAGAACTAGCATGTGGCGGGTTGACCGTACTCGGGTGCCCCCCACGCCTCACCTTAAGTCCGGCCCAATTAACACGAAAGGACTCTGACGGAAGAGGGGTTCTAGTGACTTGCTTAGGGCCCCCCACTTGGGATGAGGCGGAGTTGGTGGTCAGACTGATCTGTAGCTGCGGAGTCCACCCGACAGACTGATGGTGCTCCTGAGAGTGATGGTTACTGATTCGTGCTTGATGGCCGGGGCACTGTTGTAGTTTATTTGCATGTCTGATTTCATTGAAACCTCGAAACAACCCGGTCAGGTGGATGTTATGAGGTTCCTCTCTGGACACTGGCAGTTATTCAGTGTGCTTTGTTTTTTGAGCACCTTTTTTGGTGACTCAGTGGTAAAGAACCTGCCTGTCAATGCAAGAGACTCCCCTTCGATCCCTAGGTTAGGAAGATCACTTGGAGAGGGAAATGGCTGTTCACTCCAGTATTCTTGTCTGGAGAATCCTATGGGCAGAGGAGCCTGGCGGGCTCCGGTCCATGGGGTTGCAGAGAGTTGGACAAGACTTAGTGACTAAACAGCAACAGCCCTGTGGCAGGCAGGATGCTTTGGGGATACAGCTGAGAGTAAGAGACAAAATCCCTGTGTTCAGGGCGCTGACAATGTCGTGGGGAAACCAGACAGTAAACAAGTAAGTATATCCTATCACGTCAGCGAGTGATAAAGACAGATCGGATCAGTCAGGGCCCCGGGTGCAGGGAGAGAGGGCTGGGGCTTCTCACTGACCTGTCGGAGGAAGAATTGCCTGGGCTCCATATGGGAAAAGCACTTCAGAAAACGGAACAACTCCTACAAGGGCAAGGCGAGGGGATCATGCATGTTGTGTTTGGGGCGCCACTGGGAAGCCGGTGAGGCTGAGTGGGCGGTGTGTTGAAGCTTTCAGGTCCTGGGGAGCAGTTGGAGGCTTTGATGGGCCGTGGGCGGGAGCAGACAGGCAGGCTAGCACGTTGGTGGCAGGGCAGGTGGGAGACGTGCTGGGGATCCCTGACGTGGACAGGCCCTGAGGGAGAAGCAAGGAATCGCCCACAGCCTTAAAATTGGGCTCAGCGAACCTTCTCAGTAAAGGTTTTTGATTATGCAGGCCACACATCTCTGTCCCAACCGACTGCGTTCTGCTGCCCTAGCCTGAGCAGCCAAGTGGATGTGCAGATGAAGGGGGCGTCTGTGTCCCAGTCAGCCTTTGTTGATAGAAACAGGTAGTGGCTGGGGTCGGTCCTCAGGGAGGCTGCCTTTATTGACTCCTGAAATTCCAACACGCCCCATCTCTGCTAAGAACGTTACATGATCTTTGCCTTTTTTGGGGTTTCCTGTGGTAAGGGAAAATAGACACAGAAGCAAAATGTAATAAATAAAATATTTATTTAGGTTAGAAGGGAGTGAGTGCTGTGGAAAAAGAGAAAAGTAGAGCGAGGTGGGAGGGGTTCGGGTGGGGGTGCCAGATTGTGGGATGCCAGCTGGAATGAATTTCTAGCCAGATGGCCAGGGAAACCTCACCACTCAGGTGTCATGTGAACACAAGTTTGAAGGAAGGGAGGAAATGAGCTATGTGCTTATCAGGAAGGTGTATTTGGGCAGTTGAAACAGCTGGAGCACAGGCCTAGCACATTTGAGGAACTGCACGGAGGCCAGTGTGGTTGGAACAGAGTGGGCAAGGAGAGAGTATGGGGAGATGAGGTCAGAGAAATGTATAT
Organism: Dama dama; assembly: GCF_033118175.1. Lineage (NCBI taxonomy): Eukaryota > Metazoa > Chordata > Mammalia > Artiodactyla > Cervidae > Dama > Dama dama. Next base: position 68,896,085 of record NC_083684.1, on the reverse strand, counting down.
GTGGATGGAGTTGGGGAGGGGGTATCATGCAGGACCTTGAAGGCCGTGATTAGGACTGTGGTCTTGTCTCTGAGGGAGTGGGGAGCCACTGCCAGATTTTGAGCAGAGGACTGCTGTGGTCTCACTATGACTGCTGGGTGGAGAAGAGGATGAAGGGGGATGCTTCTGGGGATGTGGGCAGAGGCAGGGAGGCCAGAGAGGAGGCTGTTGGAATAATCCTGAAAAGAGATGGTGCGGGTGGTCAAAGATATATAAATAGCCAATAAGCACATGACAAGATGCTCAGTGTCATCAGCCATCAAGGAAATGAGAATCAAAGCCACAATGAGATACCATCTCACACCACCAGGGTGGCTGTAATCAAAAAGTGAGATAATAGGTGTTGGGAAGGATGTGGAAAAATTGGAACCCTCACACAGCTGGTGGGAATGAAAAATGGTGTAGCTGCTTTGGCAAACAGTATGGCTATTCATCAAAGGGTTAAACCTAGAGTTACCATATGACCCAGCAATTCCACAGCTAGGTACATATCCCAGAGAAATAGAAACATATCTACACAGAAAGTCATACACAGATGTTCATAGCTGTGCAGATAATGCATATCACATTGTTTGTAATACCCAAAAGATGGAAATAACCAACATATTCAACACCTGGTGAATGGATAAACTAAATGTGGTGTATACTTACAATGTCAGATCAATACAGCCATAGAAAGGAATGAAGTACTGTTACCTACTACAGAATGGGCAAACCTTCAAAACGCTGTGCTAAGGGAAAGAAGCCGGTTACAAAGGACTGCATTTGTATGATTCCGTTTATATGTAATGTCCAGAACAGTTGAATCCATGCATACAGAAAGTAGATAAGTGATTGTCTAGGGCTGGGGGGTGGTAAAGTAATATCTAATGGATAGATTTTGGGGCAATGAAAATACTCTAAACTTGACTGTGGTGATGGCATAGATGTGTGACTCTTTGAGTATACCAAAACACTTTAAATTGGTAAGTTTTGTGTATGGTGTGTGAGTTATGTCTCAGTAAAGCTGTTATTTTCTAAAAAGAATTTTTTGAAAACCCTGAGATGGGAGGAACTGAGAGAAGGGCAGAGGAGTGGGGAAAGAAAGGTCTGACTAGAGAATGTTCTGAGTTGGGAGAGGTGGGCATGGTCGGTAGGGCCCTAGGGAGCCAGTGAGGAATTCTGACCCGGCGACGTGAATGGATTTGTTGTAATTCTAGCTCAAGGCTGCTGGTTAGAGACTTGATTGGAGGGCCCAGAGTGGAAGCAGAAACTTCAACAGGAAGTTGTTTGTGGCTTGGGCTAGGGTGGTGGCCATAGCCATGGTGGGAGAAAAGTGGGCAGATCTGAGAAGGACTCGGGAGGTGGCCTAGTGATGGAGCCTTTTGAGTTAGTTTGGGAGGTGGATGGGCAGGAGATGGGCTGGGAGAGGGATGTCCTTCCTTTGCCAAGTGCTGGAGGCCCAGAAACTTAACTTTTGCTTAGTGAAACCCAAATTTCTAGCTTTAGAAATGAACCTTCATTTCTTCTGTCATGGAAGAAATACATGTTTGGAGGGAAATTCACAGTGACTGCAGTGAAAGGAGGAAGCACAGCTCTAGCCCTCGTTCCCCTCTCACATTCCCATTCACGACCCCTCACATACCTCCTGTGAATATCTGGTGTCTTCCTCCCCACACTACTTGCACGTTTACATTCTCACACATCTTTCCTCAGCAGTGTGCACTGTGGTCCTCCATAAGAACCTGGGAGTTTCTAACATTCTCTAGCTAATGGGTGTTTATGCTGGTCTAGTGTGTGGTTAGGAGCTGCAGTGAGCATCCTCGGGCAAAGCTGTGAGCTTTCCTGAAGGGGAAGTTCCTAGAAGTGGAATAGCAGGCTCAAAGAGCACGAGTGTCTGAAGTTCTGCCAAGTAGCCCTTGGCAGGGCTCTCCTTATTTGGATCCCCACCACTAGGATCTGGTCCCTTCATTCAAGTATTTATTTATAGCCAGCTGTCTGCCAGGCCCTGTTCTGTGTGCTTGGGATACATCAGTCACCAAGACAGGAAGCAAGGCACCACCTTCCTGGGGCATCCATTCTGTGGGAGACAGATGATAAACAGTAAGCACTAAACCCAAGGTGGCCAACTGTCCAGGTTACCCACAATGCCGAACTTTAGTGCTAACACTGGGAAGGTCCCAGGCTAGTTGGTAAGAAAAATTGGTGGTACAAAAAGATAATTACTATAAAAATTAGAGCAGCTAAGGTAAGAAGGTTCAGAAACACTAGGGTGAGAGGAAGGGTGAGGGGGAGAATTTTTAGTTTCGGGGAGTCAGGGTAGACCTTTATTGAGAAGGAAACATTTCCATAAAGATTTAAAGGAAGTGAGGGAGCAAGTTTTGTGAATATCCAGAGGAGAAAGACTATTCCAGGCAGAGGAGGCTGCTGATGTCAATGTCCTGATGCAGAAATGAGCCCAAGCATCAGCAGTCTCTGAAACGTGTGTCAGTCATGGAAAGATAGAGGTGCCTTGTCTTTCTCCTGTGTCCCTTTCTTCCCAGTGAGGCTGAGCATCTTTTCGTGGGTAAATCCTCCATATTTATTGCTGAGTCCATGGTCTGTGGTTGCTGACAAATTCTTTGCCTTAGTGACCTTAATATTTTTAAGCATGTCGTCTGTAGGGGCTGTGGTAGGTGATTAACAAGAACCACTTTCCTCTGTGTCCCTGAGCAGAACTTAGAACTCTCTTTGGTGGTCAGAGGTACTTAATTGGTAAATGTGACTGCAGTCATATTTACCGTATTTACCAATTTACCATATTGGTAAATTCTTAAAGAGATGGAAATACCAGACCACCTTACCTGTCTCCTGAGAAACCTGTATGCAGGTCAAGAAGCAACAATTAGAACTGAACACAGAACAATGGGCTGGTTCAAAATTGGGGAAACATTGGGAAAAGAGTATGTCAAGACTATATTGTCATCTTGTTTATTGAACTTATATATAGAGTACATCATGTGAAATGCCAGGCTGGAGTAATCACAAGCATCAGCCTGGAGAAATATCAACAACCTCAGAGATACAGATGATACCACTCTAATGGCAGAAGGCAAAGAGGAACTAAAGGGCCTCTTGATGAGGGTGAAAGAGGAGAGTGAAAAAGCTGACTTAAAAAACTCAACATTCAAAAAACTAAGATCATGGCATCTGGTCCCATCACGTCATGGCAAATAGGTGGGGAAACAATGGAAACTGACAGATTTTATTTTCGTGGGCTCCAAAATCACGGGATGGTGACTGCAGCCATGAAATTAAAAGGCGCTTGCTCCTTGGAAGAAAAGCTATGACAAACCTAGACAGTATATTAAAAAGCAGAGACATCACTTTGCTGTTAAAGGTCCCTATACTCAAAGCTATGGTTTTTCCAGTAGTCATGTACATATGTGAGAGTTGGATCATAAAGAAGGCTGAGTGCCACATAATTGCTGCTTTGGAATTGTGCTGGAGAAGACTCTTGAAAGTCTTTTGGACAGCAAAGAGATCAAACCAGTCAATCCTGAAGGAAATCAACCCTGAATATTCATTGTAAAGACTGATGCTGAAGCTGAAGCTCTGATCCCTTTGGCCACCAGATGTGAAGAGCTGACCATTGGAAAAGACCCTGATGCTGGGCAGGAGGAGAAGGGGGTGACAACAGAGGGTGAGATGGTTGGGCGGCATCACCGACTGAGTGGACATGAGCCTGAGCAAACTCGGGGAGATAGTGAAGGACAGGGAAGCCTGGAGTGCTGCAGACCATGGAGCCCCAGTCAGACCCTACTTAGTGACTGGACAACACTGCCTGCAATGGATCATGTGCGCCCTCTAGTGACAGTGGCAGTGAACCGCATCGCCTCTCATTTTGCTCCAAAACCCCAGACTGCAGGGCTGACTTCGCCTTGGATAAAAACGTAGTTTAGCCACCAGAGGCTCCCTTAAATGGCTGTAAAACTGACTTCTCTGATGCACTGCAAGATTAAATAGAACAATGCCTGATGCTGGTGACTGTGGGAGCAAATGAACATTCTCAGATACATGGACTTGGCAAGGCTCTTGAAACTGCATCTTGGCATCATGTAGCAAAAGTCTTAAAAACATACCTCCCTCCAAACTAGAAGTTCACCCTCCTAGGAGCTCATCCCAGGGAAAACTAAGTAAATGCTCCATGTGGTGTGCAAAAGCATATTCCTCAAAGTATTGTTTTTCATAGTGGAAAATGGGGAAACCCCAGATGTCTACTGGTAGGGACTGAAATAAAAATTATGCTGCTCCTTGGACTCTAAAACTCGTGAAAGATACTGAGAAGCTGTTCAAGTCTCGAGAGACACAATAACTACATACAACACCTAATCCCAGAGTACCAGGGGCTGAAAAGAGAATTGCTCCAAAGGACAGTATTAGGACAGTTGGTGAAACTTGAACATGGACTTCATCAATGTTAAGTCCTTGATTGTTGATAACTATACTGTGACTCTGTAAGAGAATGTCTGTGTTTTTCAGAAATGTTCCTCAGGGGCTGCTGACTCTCAACTGTCTTAAAAAAATATTTATATGGGAAGAAAACTGGAAAGCAGTGTGATGAAATGCTAACGATTGGTGAATTGACAAAAGCTGTGCAGGAGTTCTTGGGCTTATTCTTGTAATTCATGCATGAAACTTTGAAAATATACAGTTAAAAAGACACAAAAATAAAAAGAGGCATGTGCACACAGCATCTGGTATAGATATCAGAAGTCCACAAGCCTACCCCGTCAAACGCAGCTTAAGAATACCTGCTCAGAGGCTGAACTTTTTTTAATCAACACAGTGAAGTTGCAAATTGAGCAAGTGTTAGGTTATAAAGACAAAACTCTTGTGCCAGATCTTGTCCTTGACTTGCCCAACCAAAGCACGGGACATGTGGATCAGATTACTTTCTTGGTTGAACAGAAATGAAGTAGTTGACAGGCACATAGAGGTCATGTTGAATGAAAAATAGGTAACATTTAAGCCCTGGCATTACAACTGCATGGGAAGGGAATGAGACTCCTATTTCCCATATCACCCTCACTCCTGGGCATCTATCTACTTAGGGCAATGGCAGCCAAATTTGGCACTGTTGACATTCAGATTTAAACTTTTTCTAAATTTGAAAATATAAAAAAAAATTTAAATAATTAAAAAAATAAATTTAAACTTTTTAAAAACTAGGTTGAAAAAAGTAAAAATGAAAGTGTTAGTTGCTCAGTTGTGAGCAACTCTTTGTGACCCCATGGACTGTAGCCTGCCAGGCTCCTCTGTCTATGATATTCTCCAGGCAAGAATCGTGGAATGGGTAGCCATTCCCTTCCTTCTCCAGGGGATCTTCCCAACCCAAGGACTGAACCCTGGTCTACTGCATTGCAGGTGGTTCTTTACCATCTGAGCCACCAGGGAAGCCCAAAGTTAGGTTACACAACTACAGAAAAGTCACAAGTGCAAGTCAGCCAGTCAGTTCAGCCGCTCAGACATGTCCGACTCTCTGTGACCCCATGGACTGCAGCACGCCAGGCCTGCCTGTCCATCACCAACTCCCGGAGCTTGCTCAAACTCATGTCCATCGAGTCGGTGATGCCATCCAGCCATCTCATCCTCTGTCATCCCCTTCTCGTCCCGCCTTCAATCTTTCCCAGCATCAGGGTCTTTTCCAGTGAGTCAGTTCTTCGCATCAGGTGGCCAAAGTATTGGAGTTTCAGCTCAGCGTCAGTCCTTCCAATGAACACCCAGGACTGATTTCCTTTAGGATGGACTGATTGGATCTCCTTGCAGTCCAAGGGACTCTCAAGAGTCTTCTCCAACACCACAGGTCAAAAGCATCAATTCTTCAGTGCTCAGCTTTCTTTATGGTCCAGCTCTCACATCCATACACGACTACTGGAAAAAACATAGCTTTGACTAGATGGATCTTTGTTGGCAAAGTAATGTGTCTGTTTTTTAATATGCTGTCTAGGTTTGTCATAGCTTTTCTTCCAAGGAGCAAGCATCTTTTAGTTTCATGGCTGCAGTCATCATCTGCAGTGATTTTGGAGCCCAAGAAGAAAAAAATCTGTCACTGTTTCCATTGTTTCCCCATCTATTTGCCATCAAGTGATGGGATCGGATGCCATGATCTTAGTTTTCTGAATGTTGAGTTTTAAGCCAGCTTTTTCACTCTCCTCTTTAGCTTTCATCAAGAGGCTCTTCAGTTCCTCTTCACTTTCAGCCATAACGGTGGTGTCATCTGTATATCTGAGGATATTGATGTTTCTCCTGACAACCTTGATTCTGGCTTGTGCTTCATCCAGCCTGGCATTTTGCATGATGTGCTCTGCATATAAGTTAAATAAGCAGGGTGACATTATACAGCCTTGACATACTCCTTTCCCAATTTGAAACCAGTCAGTTGTTCCATGTCGAGTTCTAACTGTTGCTTCTTGACCTGCATACAGGTTTCTCAGGAGGCAGGTAAGATACAAGTGCAAGAGAGTTCAGCAAATGGCCCGCAGCCATCCAGTTCCCTTCTCCACCGGCAAGGTGCATCAACCAGAATAGGCTGCAGTGTCCCACAGTAGCAGTTAGCAGCCCCAGAGCCCCAGGTGCTAAAGCAACATGGTTTGTTTATATCTGGCGTGTCTAACAACGTCTGGGAGGCAGGGAAGTACTGTCCTAGTCTGTGCCCAGGAGGAGACCCTCTGAGTGCTCAGTGATCCCATACTTAGAGGCAGTGTATCACCATCCTCCCTCTCCTCTCACCCCACCCTCCAATTTCCTGTAGACAAAGCCTCCAACACAAAGAATAGATGGACGCACAACCCTGACATGCGCCAGGAGGGGGCATTTTACCAGTGAGCCAACATCAGTATTTGAAGGCATTACCCCCTTCCCCTCCCATTAATCTAGAGTCAAACAAATGGACCCAAGCAGGTGAAATCTAGTTGGTGGTGAACATGTCACGGAAGGGGAGGAGTCTTTCTCAACTGCAGGTCACACTCTGTCTCCCAGCTAGCCCTTCCCTGCAAGGATGGTAAGGTTTCATGTGTCAACTTGGCTAGGTGACAGGGCCTGGTTGGTGGTGTAAACACAGCCCTCGTATTGCTGTGAAGGTATTCTGTGGACACCTACAGTCAGCTGACTTTGAGTAAAGGAGGTTATCCTAGATCTTATGGTGGGCCACATCCAATCAGTCAAAGGCCTTAGAGCAAAAAACTAAGGTTTCCTGGAAAAGAACGAATCCTGCCTCAAGACTGCACCCTAGAAGGCCTGCCTGAGTTTCTGAAATACCTTACAGACTGAATTTGCCAGCCCCCACAGGAAATGCAGGAGAAACAGTTTCGATCCCCTGGTCAGGGAAGATCCCCTGGAAGAGGGCATGGCAACTCACTCCAGTATTCTTGCCTGGAGAATCCCATGGACAGAGAGGAGCCTGATGGGCTATAGTCCTTGGGGTCGTAAACAGTCAGACACTGCTAAAGCGACTGAGCACGCATAGTCACACAGGCCAGTTCCTTAACAGAAACACACACACACACACACACTGGTTCTGTTTCTCTGCAGTACCCTGACTGATACAGAATAAAATCTAATATTTGAGAGGCAAACACTTAAATGCACTAGGGAGGAAGGGGTTTTCTTAGTGATAAAACTGATACTGGAATGCCCTGCACACACAACCCAGAGAGACGAGCAAACTCACGCTTTGATGTAATGAGAGCCGGCAGTTGATAAACAAGCGTTTAGATGCTCCTGGGGTAGGCTGTCCTAAAGTTCATAAAACCCTGCCTTCGGGGCACCTCCTGAGACAGAAGGAGGGAACAGTTTTGTCTTCATTATGCATATATGTTAATGCACTGGGTGGGAAGAGAGAGGTGTGGAAAATGCTTTCTGGTTATCATAAAAACTGACAGACTGTATTCTGTCACACGTCCTGTTATGGCTTGAATTTTGTCCCCTCCTCCCGCCAAAAAAAAAAAAAAGTGTTTTAAGTCCTAACCTCCAGGACCTGTGAATATGGCCTTGTTTGGAACTAGGGGTCTTTGCACGGAGAATCATTGGGGTGAGCCCTAATCCGTCATAACCAGTGTGTGTCCTTATGAAGTGTGCCGTTTCGCCAAGGAGATGGGCATACAGAGGGAAGACGATGTGTTGAGTGGCAGCACTGCCCGCAAGCCCCCAGAAGCTGGAGTGGGCCGGCACGGGCAGATCCTCCCACCCAGCCTCAGGAGGAGCGAGCGGGTCCTACCCACACCTCCCTCTCAGACCTGCGGCCTCCAGCAGCTCGGGGAGAGAATGCGCTTCTGTTTAAGCTGCCCCGAGTGTGGTACTATGTTCCCACTGCCTAGGGAAACTGACACAGCAGCCCCCCGCCCCCAGAGTCAAGACACGTAGGAAGAAATCCAGGATTTAAAAGCACCTAGAAGGGCAGCCCCAGGCCTGACTCCTGACCACCCAGCTGCAAAGACACTTAGACGCTCACCCTGCCTCGGCCATAGCACTCCCCAGTGACCTGCACATGCGGAGGTGGAAGCCCGTCCTTTCCCCACAGTAAACCTGAGGCTGGGGATCAGGAAAACATCTGTTTATTTAAAAAAAGAGAAAATACCAAGTGGAGCTTGGCTGGCTGTCCTCACCAAGGAGCTGGGGCAAGAGTCCGGTGTTGGGTGGAGGAGTAGGGTGGGGAGGGGTAAGGAAGCAGGCAGAGCTGCGGAAGGTCTTTTGGTCCAGAATGGATTATCTTCTCTCCATACTGCCCTCCACTGTCCCCTCACTGGAATGTGTGTGTGTGTGTGTGTGTGTGTGTGTGTATACACACACGTGCGCGCACAAGCCTGTATGATGTACAAGGCGGCAGGGCAGGGGGGAGACTCGGATGGCGAGGTCTCAGCTCTGGAAGCATAAAGGGGGTCTTGGCAGGACAGGCTCACTTCCTCACCCACCTCGAGACCTCTCCCCACTATGGCTTATTTGAAATAAGAGGTCAAGGCCCCAGGGTCAGGCAGCCTGTGTCGAGTGAGTGATGTGTGGTGGGCGGCGGGGGGCGAGAAGCCTGGAATCCAGGCCAGGAAAGAGCAAGTGGAAGGGGAGGGGGTGAAGAGAAGATGAGAGGCCCCAAACCCTGCAGATGTGGGGCCTGGAGAAGGCTGAGTGCTCCTTGGGGGTGGTGAGTGGAGGGGCGGGGCTCTGGGGGAGCTCAAGCCGGCTCCTTTTGGGGGAAGTCACAGTCTGCCATAGGGACCCTGGGCGTGTTGAGGCCCTTGCAGGGAGCAGCTGCAAGCAGGGGGCTGAAATACTGCCACTGAGGCCCTGGTAGACTGGGGGTAGCCCCTCAGTGTCCTGTGTGGTGGGAGCCGTGTTGTGTGTGCTCAGTTGCTCAGGCGTGTCCGACTCTTTGAGACCCCATGGAGTATTGCCCTCCAGGCTCCTCTGTCCATGGGGTTTCCCAGGCAAGAGCTCTGGAGGGGGTTGCCGTTTCCTCCTCCAGGGAACCATGGTGGGAGTTGAGGGCCAATTATCTGCCCCAGGCTCCTGATGAGAAGGGATGAGCTGAGGTGCCGTTATTTGTGGGGAGAGAGGAGAGGAAGGGGGGCGGCCCAGAGGAGGGAGAAGAGGCCCCCCGACCTGGCCCTCGGGGCTGGGAGAGGGGGCGTGTAGCCCTTTAAGAGTGGGGGAATGGCCGCCCCCCAAACATGGCTATGTACAAAGAGAATTTGGGGCAAATTGTGCGTTGGGTGTTGGGGACTCCCCAGAGGGTGAGGGGGCAAGGGGAGAGCAGGGCACTCATCTGCCATCCTGGGGAGGTGCAGAGCGCAGCCTGCCCCGCAGTGCTCCAGCCGTGCCCTCCCGGGATGAGGGACCAAGGCAGCGGCAGACACCACTGAAGGTCCTGGGGAGGTCAGCAGCTGTTGGCCTGGCCCCGGGTGTCTCCAGGGAGAGTTTGGCCTAGGCCCATGGCATGCGGTGCCAGGGATGGGACTGGGGCAGTGACATCACCCAAGGACTGGAAGGCCTCCCTCTGGGGATGGTAAGAGGTCTCTGTGTTGACCCTGTCACCGATCAGATGGTTGGGTGAAGGGCAGTTATCTGGAGGGACTGGTGCCCTCACCCAGGGGTGAGGGGGGACTGACCAAGGCCAAGTCTGTGGTCGGGTTGAGGCAGGCATCAGCCTGAGTCAGGAGCAAGGCAGTGACATCACCAAGAAGGGCTGGAGTAGGATGATGTCATCAGAGGGAGCCCCACCCCACGCTCTTTTTGAGGGAATGGGAAAAGAATATGTATTGTGCTGGTTCCGCTAAAGGGAACGACTGTAGGTGACCCCACAAGACAATTGAAATATAGCTGTCCGAGTACTTGGCTCCCAAGGGGATGGATCTTGGAAGGTGATGGTGCATGGTTGACGTGGTTCCTGATAAATGACATCATTGGGTGTCCTGGATCCTGGGAGATGATGATGTCACAGTTATGGTGGATCCCAGTGGATGACGGTACCAAGGTTGAAGTGGATCCCAGGAGATGATGATGTTGGATGTCATGGGTCCCGAGACACCATTGACTCTCATGGATGCTGGGGGCTGGTGACATCATGGCTGAATTGGATCCTGGGAGGTGATGACACCATGGCTAAGGTGATGACACCATTGGATCCTGGGGCATGAAGACATCATGGTTGGAGTGGATCCTGGGAGATGATGACAGCACAACTGTGGGGGTCTGTGGGGAACTGGGGCATCATCAGTCCTAGTGGATCCTGGTAGAAGATGTCACCATCGGCCATACTGGGTTCTGGAAGGTGATGACATCAACGGGTCATGGTGGGTTCTGGGGGATGATGACATCATCAGCTGTGGTGAATCCTGGGAGATGAATATGCCGTAGATCATAGGGAACCCTGGGAAATGACATCATCATCAGGCATGGTTACCACGGGACCCCAGGTGCAGTGCTGCCATGAGTGGTGGAAGTCTTGTGGTGCCGATGACATCAATAGCAGGCACACCCCACCCCCACCCCAGCAGGAGGCCAGGACTTTGTATGCGGAGGTGATGATGTCTGTAGCTGTGGCAGAGAGGCATGGGGCTGCCTGAGAGTCCCCAGGACTCCAGGAGCAGTGGAGCGGCCTCCTTGGGAGCAGAAGCCAGTCTGGGGGTGCGTGCTGTACTCCGGGAGTCACCAGGAGGTGACATCCCTGCATGGGGGGAGGACCCATGGCCCAGCCTCACTTGAGGGGAGGGTCTGGTGGAAATCCCTCACGACTTGTCCCCGGGGTCAGGGGAGAGAGCAACCAAGCTAAGTCATGGTGGGGCAAGGCAGAAACTCTGGTGACACCGTCACAAGGAATGGCCTTCCAGAGCAGGCAGTGTCTCCGGTGGTGACATCACAGCTCCGGCGCGCCAGGGGTGGGTTGTCACCTCTGGCTGCAGCTTCCCCACAGGGCAGCTGCCCAGCAATGATGCCCGGGGTAGCATCTCAGGACCGGGCCCTTCGTTGGCGGCCCCCAGCTTAGCCACGGGCTCTGGGGGGCCCGCCTGTGGGTGCTGGGCAATCGCAGTGGATGTGTCTCATGGGGATACAGTCTCTGTGCAGGCAGAGCCAGTGCTGCAGTGCAGAAGGGCCTCACCCCGGAGAGGGCCCCAGAGCGGGCTGCCCTCTCCAGGAATGACATCACAGGGCAAGCCAGCTCCTCTGGCGACGGTGTCACAGGAAGGAAGTGAGCCCCCGTGGTGACGTCCTAGAAAGGAGGCCTTGTGTCTCGTGAGGACGTGGCTGGCAAGGCGCTTTCCCCTGTGGCTCGTCCCGGGAAGATGGCTTTGTCTGCAGGCACGGCTTCATAGACAGAGGCATCTTCTTTGGAAGGAAATATTTTCCTGGTGACGATGATGTCCACAGAGACCTTTTGGTGCCAGAGACGACATCAGAGGGTGAGACTTATCTGTGCAGTGACATCACAGGAGGGCTCCTGGTCTCTTGGGATGATGTCATGGGACAAGGCATTGTTCCTCTTACAACGTCACCGGAGGGAGGTCTTCGTGATGACACCGTGGAGCACAGACATGGCCTCCAGCGATGACTGTAGTGGGCCTGTTCCTCTGCGATGACCTCATGGGAAGCAGGGTTTGTCCCTGTGATGAACACAGACATTTTTGCTACTGATGACCTCACATACAGGCCTCTTCCTCTGTGATGACGTCATGGGAAGGAGGCCCTGCCTCAGATTGTGACGTAGGAGGAGGATCTTATCTGCTGTGACATTGCAGAAGGAAACTTTTTCTCTCATGAGGATTTCGTCCAAAACCGTGTCCTTGGAGGTAGCCCTCCTGGCCCCCGCAGGTCTGGATTCCAGTCCCCCCAGCCAGGTGTGGCGGGGGGTGCAGGCTGGGATGGGGGCCCCAGGCCACAGCGCCCCAGCCCCCGGCCCGGCCTCGGACGCTCAGACAGTCACCTCGTTCTTGCTGGCCGTGCGGAGGTGTTGGGGCAGGTGATGGCCGGGGATGAACTGCAGCTGCTCCAGCGTGCCCTGGCGCTGGAAGGGTGGCCTGCGGGCCAGCGTGCCCCCACCCCCGCCGGTGTCTGACATCCAGGCAGGCTGTGGCGAGCCGTGCAGGGCGTGGTGGTGGTGCGCGTGCAGGCCGGGCGGTGGTGGCAGGCCGTGCAGCGGCGTGGGGGGGCCCCCGGGCCCCAGCAGCAGGTTGGAGTGCGAGGCGGCCAAGCTGGCACGCGCGGCGGGCTCCGGGGGCAGCGCGGGGCTGCGCGGGGGTGACAGGAGGTGCTCGCGGCTCTGGCGCAGGGCCTCGGGCGACGACAGGAGCAGGTGCTCCTGGGACACGAGGCGTGCGCGCGGCAGCGTGAACTCATAGCGCGACTGGCCCCCGTCGCCCAGCAGGTGCTCCTGGGACATGACGCGCCGCGGGTGGGGCGCAGGGGCCAGGCCCAGCTCCTCGGGGCCGCCCCAGGCATCCATGCGGTAGCCACCCCCCGTGCCGGGTCGCCGCAGCGCGTGCAGGGGCAGCGTCCCACGGGGCACCTCTGCCAGGTGCCGGCGCTTCAGGTAGGCTTCGTCCAGGTCCTTCTCGGCTGCGGGAGAAGGGGTAAACCACAGAGCTGGGGCCCCAGCCGGCCCAGAAGCTGCCCACCTCCCAGGGCCAACCCTCTGCCTCTCCTTGCACTGGGCTTCCGCCCTGGAGAATTCCAGACATCACCGGGAACTTCCTGGGCATTAGCCTGGGCAGGGGCATGGTTTTAACCAGTGGGAACAGTCAGGCTAGAAGAATGCATGTTCCCAGGCCCAGCTTGTGGTGATGGGGTCATAGATGAGGAGGGGTGTTGTTTTTTAAATCACTTGGGAATATCCTTTTTTGTGTGTGTAGAACCCAGCTCTTGCTTTTTGAGGAAACTTCCTTCTCTTTCATCCTGTAGAAAGTATTTTTCCATTCGACCCATTCGTGGATTGTAAAGTCAGTGTTGTGGGTAGAGACAGTATTTTGCAAAATGAAATAAGATAGAAAATTATTAGAAAGTTTCCCACAATAAGAGATAAGAAAAAAGTGAAGTTGGCCAGTCATGTCCGACTCTTTGCAATCCCATGGACTGTAGCACACAAGGCTCCTCAATCCATGGAATTTTCCAGGCAAGAGTACTGGAGTGGGTTGCCATTTCCTTCTCCAGTGGATCTTCCCAACCCAGGGATCGAACCCAGGTCTCCCACCCTGCAGGCAGACGCTTTACCGTCTGAGCCACCAGGGAAGCCCATCAAGAGAATAAGGGTGAGTACCATTCATATGATTTTTGTTTCAGCTGTGTGTGTTATTGAAATATCAGTGGTTGAAGTGACATAATATCTGGGATTTGTTTTGAAATAATCCACCAAAAGATGGGGTGGGGGAAGGAGGGAATAAGAAAATGTTAAAGCTGGGTGATAGGAACCTAGGGGTTCATTTTACAGTTTGTCTGCTCTTGAACGTGTTTAAAAATGTCCACAATAGCAAGTTTCAAAACTTGGCTGTAATTAAAAAATTGCCGGTGTACGTAGGTTTTATGAGACACAGTATAAAAACCCTTTCTGACTGTGAATCTCAGTTTAAAATGTGTGACGCCTCCTCCACTACCAGGAATGTCCAATCAGAGTCATGGTGATTGGTTCTGGGGCAAGCTCATGACCCTTTCTTGGTCAGTGGGGTTCAGGCTTGGGATTTTTGCTGCAATCACTGGGAGATACTCTTCTGGTAAGAACTGCCCTGAAGATTCTCTCAGGGCAGTCTTTGCCATCACAGGGGGAGATTCTTTCTGAAAATGAAGCCAGCCCACTGTTCAGAGGAGCTGAGAGACGTGGAATCCTGGTGCTAGCTCTTCAGCACCTGGGTTCAGCCACACCTGAAGCTTGCCGCACACAGAATTTGCCTTATCAAGCCAATGTAGTTGCCTTTTTTGTTTTTTTTTTTAAGTTCTGTTTCAGCATAGTTACCTTTTTTTTTTTTTTAATTGTGTTCCTATTAATTGCAAACACAAGTCCTGATGAATGCAATAGATCTTGCGGGGAGGACCATGGATTTGCATTTATGAAAAGCACCCCAAGTAGTTCATTGCGATGCAGAATGACCTTGGGTCTTTCTGGAAGCCCACTTGGAGGAAAAAAAACCCTAAGCGGGGAATCGAGAGCTTGAGAAGGCGCTCGGGCCACTGTCCAGGGTCCTGAACCCAGGCCCTGCCCCCGGCCCGCCGCCCAAGCAGCCCACCACCACCACCACCCCCTCCCCGGGACTCACCGAGCCTCTTGAGAGAGGAGTAGCGGTTGAGCTCCGATTTCACTGCGGCCTCGTAGGACGGGGGCAGGTGCGAGAGGTTGTGGAAGGACCGCGAGCAGGATAGCGTGGAGTAGCGCAAGGACGGGCTGGGCGGCGGGATGGCCCGCCAGTCTGGGGCAGAGGGCACGGCCGGGGTCAGTCCGGGCCAGTCTGGGGCAGAGGGCACGGCCGGGGTCAGTCCGGGCCTGCTCCCTCGGACCCCGCGGTTCCGTCCCCCGCCCCCTTGGAGTTTTAGCAGCCTGGGGTTCCAGCCTCTCAAAGCTGCAGCAGTCCAAGCTCCCTCTGCTCACTCCCCCCCACGACCCCTCGGGAGCTCCTGGCCGGGGAAGGAGCAGAAGGCACATCCGGCACGTCCTCTGTGCCCCGCCCCAAGCAGGAGGGGCGCGCTCCAGGCCGCTTCCCGCGGACCGCTCCTGGGTTACCCGACTGGTCCATGAGGACACGCTCCCAAGGCCTCACCCCTGCCCTATCAGGGTACCTGGCTCCGACTCAGTGCCAGGTGAGGAGGGAAGGAGCCCTGCCCGCCCTGGGTGCGTACCCAGCGTGGCAGCGTGGTGTTTGGGGCTGTTGACGTTGAGGTGCAGGTAGTTGTGGTGCAGGTTATCTGTGGGGACCAAGAGGGGAGGGCGTCACTGCCGCTGCCGGCGCCCAGCTGGCGCCCCGTCCTGGTCCGTGCGGAGGGCTCCCTGCTCGCGTCTTCCTGGCCCCCAGCTCTGCAATCTTTGCCCTGACTTCCTTCTCCCTCCTGGATCGTCAAACCAGCCTTCAGCCCAGCTCCAAGACCAGCCTCTCCGCGGTGCTACACACACACACACACACACAGACACACACACAGACACACCCCTCTGTTGCTCGAAACCCTCCGCCGGTCTCACCATCACCGATGGGACACAGTCTAAGCTGGGGGCGGCCTCTGAGGCCTTCCGACCTGCCCCCAGTCTCATCTTTCACCCCTCCCCTCAAGCCCTGCTTCCCTCTGATGCCCAGTGGTCGAGCTCAGTTCTGCCACAGGGCCTCTGCACGGGCTGTTCCGCTGTTCTCCGCGCGTTGAACCCCTTCCTCCCCTGCTTTGCCTGAAGACCTCCTCCCTGCTCATCCCTCCAGATCCAGGTCAAATGTCTCTTCTTCATCACTAGTATTCAAAGCCCTCTCCTCTACTGCGTTCCTGACCTCAGATCAGTCCGCGTCCTTTACTGCCTGGACCTGCGTCCCAGCCTCCTCCGGATCCTTCCTCCTCTCATTTCTTTCCCTGCACACGGGTTCCATAGTCCTGCCCACTCGAGGCTCTGCCCCTCTCCGGCTCTAAACTCCTCCCTGGCTCCCCATTGCCCTCGGCACACAGAGCTACTCAGCTCGGCCTGGCACTCGGAGCCCTTCCTGAGGTGCCTGCCCACCCTCTGCCCAGCCTCAGCTCTGGGCGCCTCACAAGCTGAGCTCCCCCTGCACAAGAAACTCCCCTCCGTCCCCTGGCCACTGCCCCGAGATCTCTTTCTGAGGGCGCCTCCTCCGCCTCTTCAGACGAGACCCTCTGGCCCTCTCCCAGCCTCCTGGACCTCTCCGCCGATGCTCTGGCCACGCCCGGTAAGAACGGCGGTGACGTGAGGCGAGCCCTCCTCTGATGCTCATTTTATGGGTGAGGAAAATGAGGCCCAGAGACTGAAGCCGGTCGCCCCAGGTCACAGTGGTAGAGTTAGGATTCTAACCAGGCGTCTGGCTCCAGACATTCTAACTCAGTCGCTACCTGCGTCCTTTTGGGTCACCGGCTGCTGGGTGGTCTGACATGAGTTTCTCAGGTGCAGTGGCTTGAGAAACCGTCCACGCGCCCGCGGTGCCCACCCAGGGTGCCCACGGAAGGGCAGGGAGTGGGGCGGGCTCACTGCAGCGTCCGGAGCAGTGTCCGAACAGGGCTCCGCTGGGAAGGTTGAGGAAGGCAGAGGCCGGGGAGGTGGGGGGCGGGGCCACCGTGGGGGCGGGGCCACAGGGGTGAGGCGGGGCCGAGGGCGGCCGCAGCCCCGCCTCTCGCTCACCGAGATTGGAGGGCTTCACGGGGTTGTAGAGGTTCTTGGGCGTCCTCGGCGGCATGCTGTCGGGGCCTCCGACCCCTGGGGTTAGGGAGCTGCTTCGTGCCCGGTCTGGGCGGGCCCCTGGCCCCGCCTGATGTCTCAGAATGTCCACCAGAGCCCTGGAAGGGGCAGAGGGATGGTCAGTGGCTTGGGGGCTGCGGGTAGGGATGGAGAGAGGGAGGGCGCAGGCCTCTTTCCCCTCCCCGTCTCACCTTTGCGGGTATCTTAGTTCAGCTCGGCTTCTCGCCTTTGGCCACGCCCCTTGCTAGCGTCAGTCTGAGCGCCGCCTGCCTCAAGGTCCCTCCGACTCACTTCCCCAGTTCATCTGGACCCTACCCCTTGTGTGGTCCCTCCCACAGCGTCCTCTCTGTGGCCCTGTCCCCACCCCGAACCTGGGACCTAACTCCTGTTTCTTTCGCTGCCTTCTCCCTAGCGATAAAACCTTAGAATCACCTTTGACTCTTCTTTGTCTTTCCTCAATGGCCCTTAGTAACCCCCTGGATTCGCTCTCCAAAATATATCCCAACCATATGTCACCACCTCTGCGGCTAGCAGCCTGTCTCTCGCCATGGATCCACCTGACCTGCCCGTTTCTGCCCTTGTCCCCTGCAGTCTAAGTTCATGCACAGCCCAGGGGTCAGGTGGCTCACATGGAGCTCAGGACGCTCCAGTGGCTCCCCCGTCACACTGAGGCTGAGCCCCCCTCTGCCCGCTTCTGTCCACCTCCTCCTCATGCACTGCGCCCAGTGTCGTGGGCCTCCTCACAGTCCTCCCAACACGCCACCCCAGGGCCTTTGCACTTACGGCTTCCTCTTCCTGGAGTGCCCTTCCCATAGATACCTGCTTGGTTCTCTCTTGTCCTCCAGGTCTCTGCTCAGAGAGGCCTTTCCTGACCGCTTCACGTAAAACAGCACCTCCCCTCCCACCCACAGCTCGTCACACTGCTTTTCTTCACAGCAGTTATCAGCATCTGAAAGTACATTGCCCCTGTGCGTGGCTTCCCTGGCGGCTCGGATAGTAGAGAATCTGACTGCGATGCAGGAGACCAGGCTCGATCCCTGGGTGGGGAAGATCCCCTGGAGAAGGAAATGGCAACCCACTCCAGTGTTCTTGCCTGGAGAATCCCATGGACAGAGGAGCCTGGTGGGCTATGGTCCATGGGGTCCCAAAGAATTGGACACGTCTGAGCAACTAACACTGCTTACTCTCTTAATGATGACGGTAGCCAGCATTTATTGAGGGCTTACCATGTGCCAGGACTGGACATCAATCAACCCAGTTAATCTTCTTTGCTGTCCGAATGTGTGGGGAACAATAATTAGCCCCACTGTACAGACACAGGAAACAGGCACAGAGAGGTTAAGCAACTTTCCCGGGGTCACACAGCCTGCAGGCGGCTGACCTGGGATTAGAACTAGGTTTACTCGTCAGTGCAGGGATTTTGTCTTGTTCACCGCTGTGCCCCCAGCTCCTGGCTCACAGAAAGCGCTCAAGAAATATTTGCTGAATGAAGACCTGAGCCTACCTCGTCACTCCCTAGCCTGTCACTTAAGTCACCTGTATTCTCAGGCCTCGCCCATCTCCTCAAGGCTTCTGCGCTCCGGGAGGCTGCCTCAGCCTCTGGCCCAGCGGGCCCACCCCGCTCACTCCATGATGGCCCCGCCCCCGTTGCCCAAGCCCCGCCCCCAGGCTCCCCCTCCCCACCCCCCGGCCCCAGAGTACACACACCTGGGCACGTTGATCTCCCGGTGCGCCCTGGGCGCACGGGACGCCTTGCTGAAGGCCACTTTGGCGCCGACGCCCACGGCCAGGGCGAAGCTGATGACCCCGCACACCACGTAGGCTGTGCTGCCCCCTGGGCCCTCGCCCCCACGCCCCCCAGCGCCCCCCGCCCGGCCCCCTTCCAGCCACCCGGCCTGGCCGGGCCCAGGTCCCCCGCCCGCACCCCCAGCGCCCCCGGCGCCCCCGGCCAGCGGCGGCGGCGTGGTGGCCCAGCGCGGCGTGTCGTAGTTGGAGCAGGAGGCCTGCGCCAGGCGCATGTGGCGGTGCTCGCAGCAGAAGCGGTAGTGGCAGGTGCCGCAGCAGAAGCGGTAGGAGCCGGTGCTGCAGTTGAAGGTGGCGTCGTACTGGCCCATGACGTCGTAGTAGCCGTGGCACAGCTCAGCCGGAGGGGGCGCCCGTGCGGCAGCGCCCGCCGAGCTCGGGGTGCTGGCTCTTGTGCCGTTGGCCCCTGGGCCCGCTGCGCCCCCGCCGCCCGTCAGCGCCCCGGTCAGGCGCCGCAGGTGTGCCAGCAGGGCGGGCAGCGGACCCGGGGGCTCGGCGCTCGTGGCGTTGGACGGACGCGCCCCAGCCTGGCCGGTAGTCGAGGCCAGGAACAGGAGGGTCCAGAGGAGCAGGAGGGCCGGCATGGGGAACGCAGGAGCTCGGCCGGGGCAGCCAGGCTGGGGGGAGAATCGAGGCTGGAACGGAAGAAAGGCGCCAGAGGTGCAGAAATGTGGAGATGGTGGCGGGAAAGGATGAGGAAGGCAGCCCAAGGGAAGATAGAAGGATGGGGAGGGGGGCGGGCAGGAGCCAGGAGGCGGAAAAGGGGGGGACGTGCATGGGCCCGGGGTTGGCCAGGCCCAGGGGGCAGTGGTCGGTGATGGGGGAGCCACAGAAGAATGCCCCGATGCCACGGAAGGGGAACAGCAACGATCATGGGCAGAGAGGGTCAGAGAGTGATGAATGGGGAGGAAAGACAGGGAAAGTGGACAGGGGTGTGAAGAAATGAGAGGGGCGGACAGAAACCAGAGGAGAGATGGGATGGAGGGAGAAGAAACCAAGGAGGCAGGCGAGGGAGAGGGCGGAGGGACAGGCCAAGGGGAGACAGGGACCAAGGGCGGCAATGAGGGGGGTGCAGGGGGCGTGGGGAGACGGGGAGGAGAGAGAGATCAGAGTTGAGAATCAGAGGAAGGCCCGGGCACTGCTGACAGAGGGCGGAGTGCACTTTGTTGAGGGCCCCTCCCTGCACTGTGGGGTGTTTAGCAGCAGCTGCTGGGTGCAGCAGCGTTCACCCCCCCCCTCCCCCCGCATCGTGACAACACAGGATGCCTCCAGGCATTGCCAAGTGTTCCCCTGGGGGCACATTTGTCCCCCAGTTAGAACTGCTGGCTTAGACCCCTATGGTCCTCAGCTCCCCCAAGGCTTACTTTTCTCCTTTATTTAGGTCTGATAGTCAAGGGGTCTTGAGCCTCTGTCTCCCTTCTCTCTCTGCCCCACCCCCCACCCTTACTCCTCTCTCTCACACACACACACACACACACACACACACCCTTACCCCTGTCTCACACACACACACACACACACACACACACACACCCCACCCTTACCCCTGTCACACACACACACACACACAGAGTCTTACAATTTCAGCTCTGAAGTGTCTCCTTGCACAGTTGGCAAGTCCGAGCAGCAGTGGTTCCTCTCCCAGACCTGCCAGGTGCCTGACACTGGACACACCTAAGTCCTCACATGCCTCAGTTTCCCCATCTGTAAACTGGGGGTGAGGGTGGCTATCATTGGGTGGTTGGAAGGACGAACCCATGGCAACCCACCCAGTATTCTTGCCTGGAGAATTCCACAGACAGAGGAGCCTGGCGGGCTGCAGTCCGTGGGGTTGCAAAGAGTTGGACACGACTGAGCGACCGAGCACGCAGTCAGAGGGCTTCGGGCAGCGCCTGGCCTAGTGCAGGTGCTGTACCCCCTGGAGGGGACGCAGGATGAGAGGGGCCAGACGGACGGGACAGCCCCACCGTGTCTACAGGCCGGCAGGCGGGTTCCTGCAGCAGTGTGTACTCAGGCTGAGGGGACAGTGGTGGGTGAACTGCAGGGTTCCGCCTCTGTCTTTTATGGGGCTTGCATTCTGGCACGGAGACAAAGCCAGTACACAGACACGTATCAATGGGATACACGTTGAAAACTATTATGAAGAAACACTAAGAAATTATGAAGGAGGCCATGAAGAAATAAAAGCAGCGTGAGGAGGTGGGAGTGAGGGTGGGTGGGTGGGACTAGTTTAATAGATGTCTGTTCGCTGTTATTTTTACCCTTTGTTCCTCCCCATTGAGTGCACGTGTATCTCGGCTCCACGGCATTATCAAAGGCTGCTGGGGGCTGGGATGCGGAGAGGGCTGTGGGAGGCTGAGGCGCCGCCCGCGTCCCCATGGGGCCTCAACCTTCCCTTTGAGCTCTGCTCTGGCCCCTGTCCTGCACCCCCTGCTCACTGCTTTCTGGACGCCCCCGCCCGCTGCGTCACTGTGATCTGAGAAGTGCCGTGGCCCACACTCCGGAGAGCACTTCGGCAGCTCCTCCGGAGTTAAACATGTAGGGACTTCCCTGGTGGGCCGCTGGTCGACAGTCTGTGCTCCCAATGCCGGAGTCACAGGCTCTGTCCCTGCCTGGGAACTAAGATCCTGCATGCAGCAGGACGTGGCCCAGCACACACACACACACACAATTAGAGTTACCACATGACCCAGGAGTTCCATTCCTAGGAATCTGCCCCAAAGAGTTGAAAACATGAATGTCCTTAGCAGCATGGTTTACGACAGCCCCAAATGGAAGACCACCCAAGTGCCCATCAGTTGACAAATGGTAAACAAAATGCGGTCTAGCCATTCAGTGGAATAATACTCAGCCATGAAAGGGATGGAGCACCGATACATTCTACATCCTGAAGAACCTCGAGGACGTTCAGAGAGAAAAGCCAGACACAAAAAGTCACATATCGATGATTACATTGAGATGAAATGTCCACAACAGTCACATCCATGCAGACGGAAGCTGATAAGTGGTTGCCTGGGGCTGAGGGCAGCTGGGAAGAGGAGCTGACTGCTCAGTGGGGGCAGGGCCTCCCTTGAGGGTAATGAAAATGTTCTGGAACTAGACAGTGATGGTAGTCACACAACATCATTAAATACTATTGACCTGTACACTTTAAATGGTAAATTTTGTGTTACATATATTTTACTACAGTTAAGAAACAAAAGAAACAACTGATATACATCAGATGGTGTGACAGCTAGATTTTGAACTCAGGGCACTGCCGCCCATAGATTGTGGATGCCTCTATTCCACACAGAGAAATGCGGGCCTTCATGCTCGCAGACATAGCCCTTCGGAGAGTGACAGATGCACGTGACGAAGTGGATTCCTTCATTCACACAAGGGCTGCTGCGTACGGTTGGGCAGGTTGTGCACTGCACAAGAGGGTCTGGCAGAGAGACTGGCTCTCCTTCCCAAGGCATGCTGGTGGGGAGGCATCCATCTGTGGGAAGGGGCACTCCTTCCAAACACACACAAGGGTGCCATCTGCCTGCTAAATCACAGATGCTGGGGAGCTGCACAGGGCCAAGGGCTGCCCCACATGGGCCAGTAGTTTGCAGGCTCGGTGCCTGTGCTGTGCCAAGCCTCCGGTGGGGCTCCATCACAGAATTTCTCCCTCTGCTGACAGAGTGCTGTGGTCCCCTCCAACTTCACACACAGGCGCATTCCCAGGGAAATTCCAACTCCTGGTCATTGACAGCTCCAGGGAGTGGGGCAGGAGGAGCGGGGGCATACAATCCCTCAGGCCCAGCCACACACACACACGGCCCCTCTGTCAGCGGGGCCCCAGAGCCTCTCGCTCCTGCGTCCCACCTCTTGCCCTGCAGCACCTACCCCTGCCGACACTGGGCCAGATGCACAGACACAGGGGACCGGCTCTTCCTCTGCCTCACAGAACTATGCACGGACACATAACAGAGCTTGTGTCACAGTGACACAGAATACAGGGCACCCACGTGGTGTCTCAGACACAACACGCAAGAACACCCAGTATCATCCTGGTAGCACACCCGAGCCTCCTCCCAACACACATGCAGTACAGCTCCCTGTGGACACACAGCCCTGCGTCTGTGGGCCTTCCTGCCCACAGCACCCAACAGTCAGACACAGTCTCAGACACCACGACACCCTGGGACCACACACAGCTCCAGGACATGGCCAGAGACCCGCCCCAGCCAGCTGCACCTGGACACGCTGCCCACCGCCCGTAGACCATGGACGCTTGTATCCCAGCCAGACAGGCAGCCTCGTGGGTACACACGCCAGTGCAAACCCCACGGTGGAGCGTCTAGAAGCAGGCATGTGACCCTCCGTCAGACACGCCCAGACAGCACCCCCTCCCGGACACACACACACACAGGAAGGCACGATCCTCCTCCTCCCCCCAAGCCGTCTTCTCCCTCCCTGCCCCGGGCACAGCCAGCAGCTCAGGGCCAGAACCCAGGATCCTAGTCCAGGAGCTGAGAGATAACAGATGTGGGCACAGAGCTTGGGGAGCCAGTGTGAGACAGGGTCCCTGCGCTTCTGGAGAACCCCGTCCTCCCCCTGCTGCCCTGCCAGCACTGCGTCCCACACCTCACCAGCCCACCCCTCTCCTGACCCTGTCAGCTGGGCTGGGGGTGGGGGGCAAGGACTGCCTCGTGAGATGCCTGGGAGCAGAGAATGAGAACAGGATGAGGGTGAGGGCAGAGGGTTAGAGAGAGGGAGACAGAAACCCATAGAGAGACTCAGGGAGAGAAACGGAGCCGCGGGGAGAGGGACGGAGACCCAGGAAGAGAAGAACAGAGATGAAGAAGAGGGATATTCTTCTCCCTTCAAAGAAACTGAAGATAGTCAAAGAATATTCAAAGAAAAGAGGACAGACACCTGGGAGGGCACAGGCCCGGAGGGCGAGCAGTGACGGGGAGAAAAGACCCGGAGAACTGGGGATCGAAGGAGAGCGAGAGAGAAGGAAAGAGAGAGCCAGAGAAGGAGGACAGACCCGCAGAGGGAGGAGACCCAGAGAAAGTCAGAAGCCTGATCTCGGGCTGCGGGGCGGTGGAGAGGGGTGGGCAGGTGGGCGCTGAGGGTGCGGGGGTCCGAAGGCGAAAGGCAGGCGGGCCTCCCGGGAATGTCTGGAGTTGAGGGTGGGTTTGGGGTAGGGATGTGAAGAGCAGGCAGTAGGAGGGGGATCCGGGTTCAAGAGGAGGCGGACCCGGCCGCAGGGGTCCGGGCGGGAGGCGGGGATCCCAGCTCCCGGCGGGGGCGGCGGGGTGGAGGGACCCGGCCCCGCCTCCAGCTCGCCGCCCGGGGGCCGGGGTTTGAGGGAAAGACGCGGCCGGTTCCCACGCATCCCCCGCGGCCCGCCCGGGTGCCTAGGCCTTCCCGTCCGCTCTCTGTCTCTGCGAGTCTCTGCGTCTCCCGGTCCTGACCTCCTCCCGGGATCTCGCCCCACTGCCCCTCCCTCGGCCCGCCGGCCAGTCTCATTTCTGCGGGGCGGTGCCCGGGGTCACGGGCTCTCTTAGTCCGGCTCTCTCCACGTGTCTCAGCGCATCTCTGCATCCGGCCGTCTCTGCCCCACGTCTCCTCCGCGTGCGAGCATTCCCTCCTCCCCTCTGGCCCGCCAGTCTCTTCTCTTCACATCCCCGTCTCCCTCTACCTCCGTCTGCGTGTCTCCATCTCTGTCTCTTTCCCAGGTTTGCTGTCTACAGATCTCTGACCCTGTGAGTGTCTCTGTGCGCCCCCGACCCGGACCACCCATCTTCCTCCCCGGGCCCTCACTCTCACTCAGGCTCGGGTTAGAGGGGCGGGGTGGGGGCGCGCTGCGACGGGAGCTGTGTGTTCCCAGCGCAAAATAGACTCCTGTTGCCATGGCGACGCGAGCGCGGCCTCCGAGACGCGAGGCTTCAGGCTGGGGGCTGAGGAGGGGGGACACCTGGATCCGGAAGGCGGGGGCCGGGGGCGCTGGCGCCCAGTCCCAGGGGTTCCTGGAGGAGGGGGAAGCAGGGACTCCTAGGTCCCTGTGGAGACAGGGCCCTGGGCGCTCTGACGCGGGGTCCGGTGACCCGGCCTTCTGAGCGAGGTCTGGGATCCAGGGGCGGGGGGCCGGGGGGAGATGCTCTGATTCCCCAGTGGGGGCGGTCTCGCTGAGAGCTCTGACGCCGGGGGACTGGGGGACTCGGATTGCCTTCTTGGGCCCCCAAAGGTTGCGGGGTGGGGGTGGGGGAGCCTGAGAATCTAAAAGGGCTGAGGGGCCCTGGCTGGGGGGCTCGTTGAGTCCTGACTCCCAGATTTCCAAGGGGGCTGTAGAATTCTGGGAGCCCCCATGCGGATCCCCGGGCTCCTGCGTCTTAGGGGAGCAGGGACCACTCAGATGAAGCTATCTGTCCTTCCCATCCATCCGTCCATCCATTCATCCGCATGCCTGTCTCTTCCTTCCTCCGCGTCCCCAACTCCCTCCTGCCTCAGTTTCCCCCTCCGCACCGGGGTGCGGCCGCGCTCACCTCACTTTCCGGATGCGGGACCCAGGGGGAGTCGGGGGGTGGCGGCGACGTAGGGGGCCGGCCGGGGGAGGCAGAGCGAGCGCGTGTCTGCGAGCCAACCCGGCTGGGCGTGTGCGCGCGCGCTGCCTGGGGGGCGGCCGGCAACGTGTCGGGGACCCGGGCCGGCAGTCCCTTTGCGGGCAGATGCGCGCCGGCTGCGGTGCAGATGTGAGTGGCCGCCCTCGCCTTTGCCTCGCGCCGCCGGCTCGGAGTTGAGCGGAGGCACCACCTCCTCCCCACCTGCCGGGGACCCCTCTTCCCCCGCCGCCCGCGGGCCCCGGTCGCCCCCGGGACACCCCCCAGAACAAGAATGGTTCGGCCCACAGTCACATCAGTGTTTATTTTCCGCGAGCGGGTCCCACACAGCCTGTGACGCTCTCCCCCACGCCGCCCCTTGGAGTGGCCCGGGGCCGAGCCCCGCCTCCAACCCGGCTCGACCAACCCTCGCCCGGCTCCGGGAGCCTCATTTGCATTTCCGGGAGCTGCGGCCCAATGGGAAGGCGGCACCCACCGCCCTCCCAAGGGGGCGGCTCTCCCGGTGGACTGCACCACTCTCGGGACCCGGCGACGGGGGGAGAAAGAGCGCCTGCCAGAGTCCCGAGGACAGGAGAAGAGGGTGTCTCCGCTCAGCGCAGGGTGGCGAGGTCAGCGGAAGAGGGGGTTCTGGTCTTGGAAAAGGCCCAGCAGTCCGCTATCGGGGCTGGGCTCCTTGATGAGCTTCTGGACCTGTAGGGGGGAGTCAGGGGTTCCCGTCTCCACGACAGATCCATTTTCATTTCCCTGGCCGCCCCCCGCCCCCGGCAGTAACTGGCCAAACTAACCGCCCCCTCCCCTCAAGACTTTTGCTGGTGAGTGAGCTCCCTTTCACCACAGCTACCAGGGTTAGTGCCTGATCATCTGTCGCCTGGGCCCACCTTGGCAGCTTCGACCACTGAGGGTGACTGACTCTCCTGGGGCTTCCTGCTTCTTAAGTAATCTCCCCTCTCAACTCTCAGGTCCAGCCCATGCCTTGCGCCTCAACTCTGGAGGCACTTATGCAACTGCTTCTTAGATGCTGGTGGTCATTTGACCTTCCACCCCCTCCCCCATCAGCACACAGCCTCAGCAGCCGTGCTCAACCTGAAGCCTCTCTGGGCCACCTTTTCACGCACTGCGCCCACCACCAAGTCCTCTCATGCTAACCTACAGAAGTTACAAAATAAAAGTGAGCCAGGCCTGTAATCCTGCTGCCTCCACCCTCGTTTCCCTCCTTCCTACCCCATGTCCATGAGCCGCCCAGCATGGCACACAGATCTGACAGTGTCCAGCTCCCAGGTGCAACCCCGACAAAACCTTTAGGAAGGCTCTGCTCTGGCTCCTCCCCGCCTCCCGCCCCTCCTCCACCCTGAGCTCACCGTGCCCTGCCGTGGTTCCTTGAATAAGTCAAGTTTAGTCCCACGTCCAGGCTTCTGCCCTAGCTGTCCACTCTGCCAAGAATGCTTTTCGGATGACCGGTTGCTGACTGCCCCCAGTCAGGTCTCCGCTTTAAGGCCACCCCCAGGAGGGGCCTCTGTGCGGCAGGCCCCCATCTCATCTCTCACACACCCCACAGATTCCCTCCCCAGCTCCTGGCCGCCATGTGAAACTGAATACAGATTGTCTTTTTCTGCGATTGCCCCTGGACCTGCCACACTGGCTGGCACACAGTAGGTGCTCAGTAAATGCTCAACAGACCTGATCTAAGAGGAGAAGGGGCAGACCTCAGAGGACTGGGATATTGGCATATTCCATTACTCTAAGGGCCAAGGTGCGAAGCCGTGGGCTACCCAGTCAGACCTGGGTACTGGGAAGTCCACGTGAGTGGTGGCTGTGGAGGCTGGACCTGAGTGTCAAAGACTGGAGGAGGAGGAGGGATGCTGGGGAAGGGCCCGGGGGCGCTGTGGACAGGGTCCCTGTGGCTCCCTTCCATCTCCACCTCCCTCTAAAGTCCCCTTCTTCTGGGAGGCCTCTGGACCGCCCTCAGCAACCCGTCCTGGCACACCCGGCCCCTCCCCTGCTTTCTCTCTACAGCGCTTAGGGTCAGCCGGCTTCTCTGCTCCTGGATGTATGGTGTTGACCTGCAGTCTCCCCTGGGGGCGGCAGCCGCTATATTCCCGGATGTATTCTGCCGCTGTACCGTGGGAGCTGGAAAGGCATTTGCTGTTTGCGTGGGAGAAGGGGGAGGTCGGGTGTGGGGGGGCCCAGTACCTCCTTGAACTGAGGGTGGGCGGCGTCGCCCACGAGCTGCAAAATGAGCCCCTCGCTGGTGGAGAGGAAGGCGCCGCTCTGGCGCATCCGGGACAGCGCCACCAGCCGGTCCACCTGGCTGAGGGGGTGAGGGAGAGGGTGTCGGCATCTCGGTCTGCACGCCCAGACACCCGATGAACTCAGCAAGGATCCGCCCCCGGGTTCTCCCTGGGTGGCCCAAACCCAACCCACACGCACCCCACCCCTGAGAAGACGCTCACCTCCGGGAGGAACAGGCGTCCACCACCACGTGGACCTGCAGCCCGCGATCCAGGAGGTCCAGGGCCGTTTGCTAGGGGCAGAGAGAGGTCAGGGCCACCCCAGCCAGGAGACGGGGGCCAGGGTGGGATGAGGGCGGATCAGGGCAGGAGGGGTGGGGATTATAGCGGGATCCTCGCAGGATGAAAGCCCAGGGGGTCCTGAGTGTAGGTGAAGGTCCCAGGTCAGGAGGGGAGCCACGGGTCAGGGAGGGGAGTGTCCAGGGTTCTGGGTTTTCAGGGTGGGGAGGTCCCAGGTGGAAAGGAGGTCCCAAGCGTCAGTGGGGGTCTCACCAAGATGCAGGCTTGTGTCTCTAAGCCACAGAGGAGCACGGAGCGCAGCTGGGGCCGAGCGTCCAGCTCCTGCTGCACCGCAGGCACCATGCTGAGGCAGGTCTTGAAGTGCGGCTGCAGGTCCTGAGCGCCCAGCTCGGGCACCGTGGGGCCCAGGCCCTGCGGGTACTGCTCAGTCAGCACGGCTGGCACGTTCAGCAGCCGGGCCACCTGGGGTGAGGGGCGGAGGAGTGAAGGTCTGAGCCCAGAGGGGCTGGGGCCTGGAGCCACGGGTCTGAGGGAGGAGGGTCTGGGGTCTGGACTCCTGGTCTGAGGGAGGAGGTGTGGGGCCTGGACCCCCGGGTCTGAGGGGGGAGGGGCCGGGGGTCTGGAGCCCTGGGTCTGAGGGAGGAGGTGTGGGGGCTGGACCCCGGGGTCTGAGGGGGGAGGTGTGGGGCCTGGACCCCCGGGTCTGAGGGGGGAGGTGTGGGGCCTGGACCCCCGGGTCTGAGGGGGGAGGTGTGGGGCCTGGACCCCCGGGTCTGAGGGGGGAGGTGTGGGGTCTGGAGCCCCGGGTCTGAGGGGGGAGGTGTGGGGGCTGGACCCCCGGGTCTGAGGGGGGAGGTGTGGGGGCTGGACCCCCGGGTCTGAGGGGGGAGGTGTGGGGCCTGGACCCCCGGGTCTGAGGGGGGAGGTGTGGGGCCTGGACCCCCGGGTCTGAGGGAAGAGGGTCTGGGGTCTGGACTCCTGGTCTGAGGGAGGAGGTGTGGGGCCTGGACCCCCGGGTCTGAGGGGGGAGGGGCCGGGGGTCTGGAGCCCTGGGTCTGAGGGAGGAGGTGTGGGGGCTGGACCCCGGGGTCTGAGGGGGGAGGTGTGGGGCCTGGACCCCCGGGTCTGAGGGGGGAGGTGTGGGGCCTGGACCCCCGGGTCTGAGGGGGGAGGTGTGGGGCCTGGACCCCCGGGTCTGAGGGGGGAGGAGTCAGGGGCCTGGACTCCTGGTCTGAGGGAGGAGGTGTGGGGCCTGGAGCCCCGGGTCTGAGGGAGGAGGGTCTGGGGTCTGGAGCCCCGGGTCTGAGGGAGGAGGTGTGGGGCCTGGACCCCCGGGTCTGAGGGGGGAGGTGTGGGGCCTGGACCCCCGGGTCTGAGGGGGGAGGTGTGGGGTCTGGAGCCCCGGGTCTGAGGGAGGAGGTGTGGGGGCTGGACCCCCGGGTCTGAGGGGGGAGGTGTGGGGCCTGGACCCCCGGGTCTGAGGGGGGAGGGGCCGGGGGTCTGGAGCCCCGGGTCTGAGGGAGGAGGTGTGGGGGCTGGACCCCCGGGTCTGAGGGGGGAGGTGTGGGGCCTGGACCCCCGGGTCTGAGGGGGGAGGGGCCGGGGGTCTGGAGCCCTGGGTCTGAGGGAGGAGGTGTGGGGGCTGGACCTCCGGGTCTGAGGGAGGAGGTGTGGGGGCTGGACCCCGGGGTCTGAGGGAGGAGGTGTGGGGGCTGGACCCCGGGGTCTGAGGGAGGAGGTGTGGGGGCTGGACCCCGGGGTCTGAGGGAGGAGGTGTGGGGGCTGGACCCCCGGGTCTGAGGGAGGAGGTGTGGGGGCTGAATCCCGGGGTCTGAGGGAGGAGGTGTGGGGGCTGGACCCCGGGGTCTGAGGGAGGAGGTGTGGGGGCTGGACCCCGGGGTCTGAGGGAGGAGGTGTGGGGGCTGGACCCCCGGGTCTGAGGGAGGAGGTGTGGGGGCTGGACCCCCGGGTCTGAGGGAGGAGGTGTGGGGGCTGGACCCCGGGGTCTGAGGGAGGAGGTGTGGGGGCTGGACCCCCGGGTCTGAGGGAGGAGGTGTGGGGGCTGGACCCCCGGGTCTGAAGGAGGATGGTCTGGGGGTCTGGACCCTCAGGTCTGAGGGAGGAGGT
Organism: Dama dama; assembly: GCF_033118175.1. Lineage (NCBI taxonomy): Eukaryota > Metazoa > Chordata > Mammalia > Artiodactyla > Cervidae > Dama > Dama dama. The sequence goes on along the minus strand of NC_083684.1, from coordinate 68,866,119 downwards.
GTGGGGCCTGGACCCTGAGGTCTGAGCGGGGAGGGGCCGGGGGCCTGGACTCTTGGTCTGAGGGAGGAGGGTCGGGGGGTCTGGACCCCCGGGTCTGAGGGAGGAGGTGTGGGGGCTGGACCACCGGGTCTGAGGGAGGAGGTGTGGGGGCTGGACCCCGGGGTCTGAGGGAGGAGGTGTGGGGGCTGGACCCCCGGGTCTGAGGGAGGAGGTGTGGGGGCTGGACCCCGGGGTCTGAGGGAGGAGGTGTGGGGGCTGGACCCCGGGGTCTGAGGGAGGAGGTGTGGGGGCTGGACCCCCAGGTCTGAGGGAGGAGGTGTGGGGGCTGGACCCCCGGGTCTGAAGGAGGATGGTCTGGGGGTCTGGACCCTCAGGTCTGAGGGAGGAGGTGTGGGGCCTGGACCCTGAGGTCTGAGCGGGGAGGGGCCGGGTGCCTGGACTCTTGGTCTGAGGGAGGAGGCTCTGGGGGTCTGGACCCCCAGGTCTGAGGGAGGAGGTGTGGGGGCTGGACCCCGGGGTCTGAGGGACGATGGTCTGGGGGTCTGGACCCTCAGGTCTGAGGGAGGAGGTGTGGGGCCTGGACCCCGGGGTCTGAGCGGGGAGGGGCCGGGTGCCTGGACTCTTGGTCTGAGGGAGGAGGGTCTGGGGGTCTGGACCCCGGGGTCTGAGGGAGGAGGTGTGGGGGCTGGACCACCGGGTCTGAGGGAGGAGGTGTGGGGGCTGGACCCCGGGGTCTGAGGGAGGATGGTCTGGGGGTCTGGACCCTCAGGTCTGAGGGAGGAGGTGTGGGGCCTGGACCCCGGGGTCTGAGGGGGGAGGTGTGGGGCCTGGACCCCGGGGTCTGAGCGGGGAGGGGCCGGGGGCCTGGACTCTTGGTCTGAGGGAGGAGGGTCTGGGGGTCTGGACCCCCGGGTCTGAGGGAGGAGGTGTGGGGCCTGGACCCCCGGGTCTGAGGGAGGAGGTGTGGGGGCTGGACCCCGGGGTCTGAGGGAGGAGGTGTGGGGGCTGGACCTCGGGGTCTGAGGGAGGAGGTGTGGGGGCTGGACCCCCGGGTCTGAGGGAGGAGGTGTGGGGGCTGGACCCCGGGGTCTGAGGGAGGAGGTGTGGGGGCTGGACCCCCGGGTCTGAGGGAGGAGGTGTGGGGGCTGGACCACCGGGTCTGAGGGAGGAGGTGTGGGGGCTGGACCCCGGGGTCTGAGGGAGGATGGTCTGGGGGTCTGGACCCTCAGGTCTGAGGGAGGAGGTGTGGGGGCTGGACCCCGGGGTCTGAGGGGGGAGGTGTGGGGCTTGGACCCCCGGGTCTGAGGGAGGAGGTGTGGGGCCTGGACCCCGGGGTCTGAGCGGGGAGGGGCCGGGGGCCTGGACTCTTGGTCTGAGGGAGGAGGGTCTGGGGGTCTGGACCCCCGGGTCTGAGGGAGGAGGTGTGGGGCCTGGACCCCGGGGTCTGAGGGGGGAGGTGTGGGGCCTGGACCACCGGGTCTGAGGGAGGAGGTGTGGGGGCTGGACCCCCGGGTCTGAGGGAGGATGGTCTGGGGGTCTGGACCCTCAGGTCTGAGGGGGGAGGTGTGGGGCCTGGACCCCGGGGTCTGAGGGAGGAGGGCCTGGGGGTCTGTACCCCCGGGTCTGAGGGAGGAGCGCTGTACCTTGAGCATGCGCGCAGCCACAGAGACGATTTGGCGGAAGTACACAACGTGGCGGAACTTCTCCTGCATGTCGCACAGGAAGAGTATGGAAGATCCAGGGAGGACGCGGCCCAACGCGGGCCTCGCAGCTGCCATGTCCTGGGGTGGCAGAGGGGCCCAGGGAGTGCAGTTAGGCTCAGAGGGGGCTTCTCTGCATGTCCGGGGTCCACGCACTCACACCCTAGACTCCCACTGTGACCCTCCTGCAGCCTGCGGGAGACTGAGGCTCTGAAGTGTCCAGCCGGAGGGCACGGCCAGCTCCTGAGGGGTCGGGATGCGGTCCTGAGGCAAAGCTGCACCCCCCCCCCCGCCCCCGCCCTGCGATCCCTCAGGTCTGACTGCCTCTCTGAATGCAGTTTGCCCACGCGTGAGACTCACTAGCTGAACCCCGCCGCCTTGGGGTCTTAGAATGAAAGGCTGGGGTACCCGCGGCGTGGAGGAGTATTCGGCCACGAAAAGGAAAGGAGCACGGACATGCTATGGCGCGGATTTCCTCACCGTGATGCTGTCGAGTCACAGCACAGAGCAGGAGTCCCTTTACATGGATCCATTTACCTGGACCGTCCACTGAGACGGAGCAGGCTGAGGCGGGGGGCGCAGAGGAGAGACTGAAGAGGGGCATGGGGTTTCCATCTGGGGAGATGGAAATGTTTTGGAACCAGATAGCAGTGCTGGGTGCACAATATTAGGAACATACAAAATGCCTCTTAATTGTATACTTTAAAATGGTCAGGATGGTAAATTTTAGGTCATGTGTATTTTGGCACAATTTAATTTTTTGAATTATTTTTATTTTGTTTAATTTCTGACTGTGTGGCATGTGTTCCCCAACCAAGAATGGCACCCGTGCCCCCAGCATTGGAGGCACAGTCTTAACCCCCTGGGCCTCCAGGGAAGTCCCTCGCACCATTAAAAAGAAAGAAAGCCCTCCAACTAATAAAAATAAATAGAAAAAACAAAGAAAGCAAGCAATGTAAAAATTAAGGGGAGCACTGGTAGAGCCACCTGGCCAGCAGCCCTTTTAAAGCGGAGGACACTGAGGTACGGGGGAGGGGTCCATGAAGGCGGAGGTGCTGCGGGGACTAGAGGGGTGACTGTCCCCTCTCCCCATCAGGGCCCTGGACACCCTGAATCTCACGGTCCCAGCCCATGTTCCCAGAGACTTGTGTCTCTGGTTCCCCGAACTGCTGCACAAATGGGGAGTCCTGGCTTGTGTCTGCAGCTCCCCCCATCTCTGCCTGTCACTCACTTATTTGTTAGTTTATTTAGGAAACTAAGGCCCTGCAGCCCGGGCACCCAGTGGAGGGCAAGCTGGCCGACCCTCGCTCAGGGCAAGTCTTAGTGTCAGGCGGGGAGTCCCACAGCTGGTTTTGGTTATTCTTTAAATTGAGCACATCTACCACTGAAAATGTTTCCTACATGTGTCATATCTAAAGTTTAAAACCTAGTGGATGGCTAACATGGTGGATTTTATGCAGTGGGAATTTTGTCTCGAAATACAAATGGAAGGGAAACTCCCTCAAAAATGAAACCACACTGTGTTACTTCATTGTGTAATCACAGCTGTGGCCAGGGTGAGGATTTCTGGGGAAGCTACTCTGTCTTGGCAGAGTTCTCCCGGAGAAAGTGGAGAGCGAGCAATCTTTCTGAAAACACAGAGCTGACCCTGTCACCCCACCTCAGCTCTCCAGGCCTCCTGGCTTTTCTCTGTCCTCAAGACTAAGGGGTACCCTCCTCCCACAGGCGCCAGACTGCTACATCCCCCTTCAGGGCCTTGGCCCAGGCAGCTGCTCCACCTGGAGAGCTCTCCTCACTCTGGTTCCTGATGGTAACTCCCCCAACAGACGGAGGGACACGGTCAGGAGCGGGCGGAGCGCTGGAATGTAGGAAAGCCTGTGCCAGGCTTCTGCAGGAGCTCCCCTTTGGGCTGGTAGGAGTGTAAACGGCAGCAAGCACCCCCTAGGGAGAACCGTGTGCCCCCAGTTCTCAAAATTACAGATTCACAAACCCTGTGACCCAGAGAACTCACACTAAGTGTTTAGCCTAAGTGCTTACCCTACAGACATGCCTGTGCAGTAACATGTTATTCTTTATGGGACAGGGTTATTCACTATGAGACCCCTCCCTGAGCAAAAGAACAGAAATAAACCCAAACATCCAGGGTTAGGGCACTGGTAATCACAAGGAAGACCTTTAAGTAACAACGTGGAGAAGTGTCTGAGAGATGTTAACCGGGTGGGGGGTGGGGACAGAACAAACAGTGTGTGTAAACAATGCTCCCATTTGTGCCAAAATGCAAGAAGGAAAAAAAAAAAAAATCTTGCCTACTGATGCAATCTGTATTTGCAATCTGTATTTGCTCTCTGGCGAGCAGCTTTTTCTGCAGTGACAGGTCTCTGAGGGGCAGAGTGTGAAGGATGTTTGACCACTGTGTGTATGACTCTGTTGCTCTTAAATTTTGACAGTGTGTAAACAGGTTGTCCAGTCAGGTAAACACAATACAGTAAACTACAATACAGTGAATACAATACAGTAAAACGTTTACATAAGGCAAGAACCTAGCCAAACCCATCTGTGGCATTAAAGTCACGATAATGGTTGTCCTTGGGCAGCAGTAATGAAGGAGGGGCTGGGACCTTGCATGGGGGTTGTTTGGTTTTTGTGTTTGTATGCTGTTCACACACTCTTTGTGAAGTTATGTGAGCTGTGTATCTGTGATTTGTACTTATCCCTACACATGTAATAAACTTCCACAAGAAAGTTTTGAAAATAGAAAACAGGGAGGCCTCGCTGGCCGCCTGTGGGGCTGGACTGGAGGTGGAGGCCGGGAGGGCAAGGTCCAGTCCAGGTAGCGGGGACGGAGAGGAGGGGGTAGGCGGGCCTGGTTTCCAGTCGGCAGAGGGTGGGCTAATTCCTTGGCGAGCCCACCTGATTGAGGCAGAGGAGATGAAACACGTTGGGGCGGGGTCGGGGCTGGAGACAGAGTTTGGGGGTGCTCTAGGGGAGTGGTGAGGATCCAGAACGCAGCTCGAGGCAGAGGAAGCCCGAGGTCGGGCGGAGGAGCGGCCTACGATGGGCGGCCACCTGCGGAGCGAATCGGTCTGTTGAGACCCCCTCGAGGTGGCCCGGGGGGCGTGCGTCCACAGCCCAGCCTCGCTGGCTGTGTGACCCTCAAGCTTCACGCCTGTTTCCTTCTTGGGGAAACACCCGCCGAGCAGGAGTGATGCAGGCACTCGGCGCGGAGGGTGGAATCGGCCCTGGCCACTTGTGTCGGGCGCGGGCAGGAGTCCTGCCCCGTCCGCGTCCCCTCGGCCCCGGATGGCCCCGCGGAGCCTCGGTCCCCGCAGAGGCAGGCGGGGAGGTCGGTCCCACCGCAGCGCCAGCGGGGCCTTACCCGGAAGGCGCCGGAGGGATCCGGGCCTGCCCTCCGCAAGTGAGGCCTGCAGTCACTCACCCGCTGCCGTCGGACTCACGCAGCTCGGCTCCACCGGCGGGGTCCGCAGGCCGGGTCAACGTTTCTCACCTTCTGGACTGGGAGCCCCACCCCGCGCCCTCCGCGTCCCGCCTCCCGAGCCGATCCGCCCAATAGGCACTCGCCTAGCTCTGCCGCTGGCAGCCAATCCACGAGCGCCGCTTCCCCCCCGCCTCTCCCCGGGGCGGTGGGCCAGGCTGTCCGTCTTGAGAGCGTGATTGGCCCGTCCAGGAGAAAGGCAGGGCGTCGGGCCAATGGGGAGCCGCGAAAGGCGTGCTGGCGGTCTAAAGGGTACAGAGAACTTGGAACTGCAGCCCCAGAGGTTGGTGGGTCGCGAGCAGCCGGGCTGTCAAGTTCGAACGACAGCGGCGCAGGGGCAGGACTTGGGTCCGAACCTGGCCCTTCTAGCTAGAGACTGAAGCTTACAGAGACACCCACGCACTTTCCAGGAAAGGGCTGAAGGCGCGACAAGCCAAGAAGTCCCTCCCTCTCCGCGCTCTTTAGTCTGTTCTCTTGGAGCCTCAGTTTTCCCTCTCACAGCACCTGCGTGCTCGGGTGGGGTCCTAATGTTCAGATGGTGCTTGGAAGTGGGCTTGCGAGAAAGCGGTGGAGAGAGAATTTCCCATTACTTTTGGAAAAAAAGCCAAACTACTCCCAAATCACGGTCTGCCTTTTCGGCCCCTCGACCGCCCTCCAGTCTTACCACTCTCCTCCGGCTCACTCCGCTCCAGCCAGGCTGGCCCCCAACGTCCCACCTCAGGGCCTTTGCACCGGCTGGTCCCTCAGCCTGAAACCCCAGACTTTTTCACAGTACCAGCTCATTGTCATTGAAGGCCTTCCCTGACCACCCTGTATCAAGGAGTCACCCGATCGGGTCACTATCCTATCAATATTTTCTTCCCAGCACTAATACCAATCTGAAATTGGAGATTTATCTTGCCTTTAAAAAAAATAGGTGTACTCATTTATTTTCAGCGACTCCAACTTTACCCCCGACCCTGCCATGTGAACTCCATGAGGGCAGAGATGTCTGTTTTATTCACTGCTGAGTCCTCCACACCCAGATCTGGGCCTGGAATGCAGTAGGCGCTCCACAAATCTTTGGGAATAAACAAGAGGAGACCAGATGTTAGAAAGAGCTGAACCAGGGTGAGAGGGAGCCGGAGGGACAGTCACCAAGGAGGTGGGGCTGGGCAGAAAGAAGGAAGAAGGTGAGGAGGGAGAGAGCACTCCGTGCCCCACCCCGGAGGCCGAACTGGGGGCCCTGGACTTGGGAGAAGACCCTTGAGGCCGAGGCGGGAGTCTGGGGGGATTCCTGTGGCCAGAGGTTGCCAGGAGGGGTGTGGATGGGACAGGGGACTGCCCAGCAGGCAGCTGAGGAGCTGTCATGGCAGGGGCTCTGGTCTGTCTGGGAGCCTGGGCTGGGTTGTGATTGGGTGTCACGGGAAGCAGGTCCCCCAGCCTTCGGGGGTCCCCTGAGAAGGGCAGGCACAAGACACCTCCCACCTGCCCCCCCAGCGACCCTCAGAAGCCAAGAGCTGCTCCCCTCCCCCCAGGGAATGCGGGGGAGGGAGCAGGGGGTCGTAGAGCCGTGTGTCCTGCCTCAGGGCCGGCTGGCCCAGCACACAGAGGGACTGGTCAGATGGCGCTGAAAGACACGGCGGGGGGAGCGCGATGTCCTCAAAGAGGTCGAGGGTGGAGGCATCCAGGGCAGCGAGACTCAGGCTGGGGCCAGCATGGGGTGCCTCGGTGGGCGCCACGGCACAGGCCACGCCCAGGAAGGGGGATGCAGGTGGTGGGGGCGGCCTCTGGGGCGGCGGTCTCTGGGGAGGCGCCTCCTGGGACAGGATGGACATGGCCAGGCGCTGGGTGGCAGCTTCGATCTTGGCAAACTGCCTGCAGAAAGAGCCGGGCGTTATAGGGGTGACCACGGAGAAATCCCCTCCCGTCTGCCATCCCAGTAGTCACGTGTCTCTTCTCTCCCTCCCCATTGTCTTTATGCTACTGTCTCTGCCCCAGGTCCGTTTTCTTGAGTCCCACAGTTCAGTGTCTCTAACCCCATTCATGGGATTCCCTGGTGGCTCAGATGGTAAAGAATCTGCCTGCAATGTAAGAGACACAGGTTCCATCCCTGGGTGGAGAAGGTTTCCCTGAAGAAGAAAATGGCAACCCACTCCAGTATTCTCGCCTGAAGAATCTCCATGGACAGAGGAGCCTGGCGGGCTCCAGTCCATAGGGTCGCAGAGTTGGACAGGACTGATTAACTAAGCCTTTGTTTCACTTCCAACCCCATCATAGGGAAGCTATGAACAGCTGTGGGGCCTTCCTTCCTTGAGGCAAATGAGGGCTCCTCTCTAGTTGAGGAGCGTGGGCTTCTCATTGCGGTGGCTTCTCTGGTTGCAGAGCACAGGTTCCAGGGTGCAAGGGCTTCAGTAGCTGCAGCGTGAGGCTCAGTTGTCCTGGCTCCCGGGCTCTGGAGCACAGGCTCAATAGTGTGGTGCGTGGGCTTAGTTGCCCCGAGGCCTGTGTGATCTTTCTAGACCAGGGATGGAACCCATGTCTTCTGCATTTGCTGGAGGACTCTTTATCCCTGAGCCACCAGGAAATCCCAATATGTTTGGTATTTAGATTTATTCTGACCATATTCCAACATGGAGAAGTAAAAAATGCCTTAAGGGGTGCCTTTACAAATTTTATTTTTTTTCCGCACAAAGACACTCTGTGGACTGGCAGTGCGACTTTAACATTGAAGCCATATGGATTCTGCTTCCTAAAGGGCTATGAATCTGCATCTCCACCAACCCTCTCAGAATCTCCACCAACCCCTGGCTGGAGTCCCCAGCCTCCCCACCTGGATGATTGCAGTACTCACTGCATGGGTCTCCCCCCAGTATTCCTACCCACTCAGTAGCAATGGAGGTGGGTCATGCACTGCACTGTGTCCCCCTAAAATTGATATGTTGAAGTTTTAACCCCCAGCACCTAAGAAAGTGAAAAGTCGCTCAGTTGTGTCTGACTCTTTGCGACCCCAGGGACTGTAGCCTGCCAGGCTCCTCTGTCCATGGGATTCTCCAGGCAAGATACTACAGTGGGTTGTTATTTCCTTCTCCAGGGGAAATCTTCCCGACCCAGGGATTGAACCCAGGTCGCCTGCATCACAGGGAGATTTTTTACCCCTGAGCCACCAGGGAAGACCCAGGGCCTCAACACGTGACTGCACTTGGAGATTGAGTCTTTAGATAGGTGATTAAGTCAAAATGACATCATCAGAGTGGCTCCTAACCCAGGAGGAGATTAGGACGCACAGAGGGATGACCACAGGAGAAGCAAGGAGGAGGCCTCTCCCCGCCAGCACCTCGGTCTGGGGCCTCGGGCTCCAGAATCAGGAGAAGGTTGTCCTCATTGCCCTGCCCAGTCTGTCGTGTTTGATCGTGGAAGTTCCGGCAGATGAATGCAAAAACGTGATTTTGAACAAAAGCAGTGAGACTTAGTGGGTGCGTTACACCATAGAAATAAAAGTTCAAAACCAGGCTAACTTGATCAACAGGGAGAGACATCAGGATGGTGACTCACGGGAAGGAGATCCCACCAGGATCTCTGGGGGCAAGAAATGCCCTGTTCCTGGATCTGAATGTTGATTTTATCAGCAGGTCCCCTTTAGGAAAAATTCATTAAGCTCCACACAGATGATGTGTGCATTTTTTTTTTCTGCTATGTTATAAACCTCCAGGGAAAGGTTTATGTAAAAAATGTATCTGTTGGAACTTCCCTGATGGTCCAGGGACTAAGACGGCAGGCTCGATTACTGATCAGGGAAGACCCCACATGCCCTGGAGAGACTAAGCCCAAGCACCACACCTTGAGCCTGTGCCGGAAGCCCATGCTCCCCAAGGAGAGAAGCCACCGTAATGAGAAGCCCAGGCGCGCACCTAGAGAGGAGCCCCTGCTCACCACAACTAGAGAGAAACCCACACAGCTGCGAAGATAAACAAGAGTTAATTAATTAATTTTAGAAAAATGTATCTGCTGGGACTTCCCCAGTGGTCCAGTGGCTAAGACACACCGTGCTTCCAAAGCAGGGGCCGCGGGTTCCATCCCTGGTTGGGGAGCTAGGTCCCTGCAGGGCCTTGCTGCAGGCCGCAACTGAGATCCAGAGCTGCCAAATAAAGTTTCTATAAAAGAACTGCTGCATCAGACAGCTGTCTTTTGACTTTTCTGTAGATTTGAAAAATTTTCACACAGAGTTAAACAGTCTCTAGCGTGGGTGGGAGGGGGTTCCCGGGGGAGCAGGGCCTGAGGGGACCCGGAGAAAGGAGGAGGGCGTGGGTGGGGAGGCGGGAGGGGAGCTTGCCTGTATCCTGGGTCTTGTCGGTTGCGCCTGCGTGCCCAGGGGTATGTGCTCACTGTGGGCGGCCAGGACCTCGGGGAGCCTGCGGCAGAACCGCAGTGGGGGTGGGGAGGTCTGTGCCACCGGAGGCTGGCCCTAGGGGGCGGGGAGGACAGGCAGGGAGTCTCGGAACCCGGAGGCATCTGCACGGGGTCCAGGCTGGGGGCGGGCTGAAGGTGGGGAGGGGTCCTTGAGCAGTTGGTGAGGAGGCCGGCTCTGGAACATGGGGCATGTCCGTGTTTGGGGGCAGGTGTGTCTTCCATCCTGGGCTCACTGGAGGAAGGCCGCTTGCAGCAGGGGAGCAGCGGTCAGGCAGGGCAGCCCCCACTCACTCACGTGTGGTCCAGGCCCTCCTGGGGCAAGTCCCCGGAGCCACCCTCCCTCCAGAAAAACAGGAGCTTGGGAAAGTCACTTCACCGCTCTGTGCCTCAGTTTCCTCATCTGAAAAGGAGGACTGTGACAGCACCCGCCTCCTGGGGCTGCTGTCAGCGGTTCCTGAGCTCATGCTCACTGTAAGGGGCATCGGGGGCTAAAACTAAAGCACTCAGAACAGTGCCCGGCACGTGGGAAGTGTCTGATAGGTTTTAGCTCCATTGCCACCGCCATCATCCTTACCATCATCTCAGCCTCAGCACCATCACCCTCATCACCACCTCACCATCACCACCATCATCAACCTCACCATCACCCTCACCACCATCACCCTCATCACCACCTCACCATCACCACCACCACCATCACTCTCACCATCACCCTCACCATCACCACCCTCACCACCATCACTACCATCACCATCACCACCATCACCATCATCCTCATCACCATCACCACCCTCATCCATCATGACCATTATCATCACCACCATCACCCTCACCACCACCACCACTCTCACCACCACTACCATCACCATTACCACCATCACCCTCATCACCATCATCACCATCACCACCACCACCATCACCCTTACCACCACAACCCTCACCATCACCACCATCACCCTCACCACCACTACCACTCTCACCACCACTACCATCACCATCACCCTCATCACCACCATCACCCTCATCATCACCACCCTCACCACCCTCACCACCATCACCATCATCACCATCACCACCACCATCACCACCACCACCATCACCCTTACCACCACAACCCTCACCATCACCACCATCACCCTCACCACCACTACCACTCTCACCACCACTACCATCACCATCACCACCATCACCCTCATCACCATCATCACCCTCATCATCACCACCCTCACCACCCTCACCACCCTCACCACCATCACTACCATCACTATCACCACCATCACCATCATCCTCATCACCATCATCACCCTCATCCATCATGACCATTATCATCACCACCATCACCCTCACCACCACCACCACTCTCACCACCACTACCATCACCATTACCACCATCACCCTCATCACCATCACCACCACCACCATCACCCTTACCACCACAACCCTCACCATCACCACCATCACCCTCACCACCACTACCACTCTCACCACCACTACCATCACCATCACCCTCATCACCACCATCACCCTCATCATCACCACCCTCACCACCCTCACCACCATCACCATCATCACCACCACTACCATCACCACCACCACCATCACCCTCACCATCACCACCCTCAGCCTCACCACCATCACCATCATCACCATCACCACCATCACCATCATCCTCATCACCATCATCACCCTCATCCATCATGACCATTATCATCACCTTCATCATCCTCACCACCATCACCACCCTCACCCTCACCATCACTACCATCACCATCACCACCATCACCATCATCCTCAGCACCATCACCATCATCACAGTCACTACCATCATCCTCACCGTCACCTTCATCATTATCACCATCATCTTCACCCTCATCACCATCACCACCATCACCCTCACCCTCACCACCCAGTCCCGGAGATGCTATATCCAGGCAGGACTACAGAGTGGTCCACAGCATGGACTCAGACTGCCTATAGTTGTCTCACCTCTCTAGCTGTGTAGCCTTGGACAAGTCATTGCACCTCTCTGAGCTCTCTTGTCAGTAATATAGGGAAAAGACAGAACCTACAGTGCAGGTTTGTGGGAGTGTTAAGCGACCTAGCATATGTTGGGGCCTTAAGACAATGTACCTGGCACACAGCAACCTCAAAAAATGGTCACTGTCACAGGGTGAGGGGCAAGCACAGGGCTGGGCGGGTGTGCGGGCATACAGGCTGGGCAGAGAGCCGGAGGAGCAGAGGTCTCCATCCACATGCCCGGAGACAGGGCAAGGCGTGGCCCCCGCAAGAGGCTGAATGGTGCAGAGCTAGGTGGGGAGCTGAGGCTGGCAGGGGAACAGGGGCTGGCGGGGCAGAGTCTCTGCACTGAGGGCCATGGGAGCCACGGGAGGGGTGCTCGAGCAGAAGAAAGGCCAAGCGTGCATGGTGTGTGGGTTAGAAAGGCGCTGCCTTCAAACAGCCCCGGAGTTGGACCCCGCCTCCGTCGTCTGAGCCACCACCATCCCTAGCCTCCTGCACCCCTGATCGACAGTCCGAGGGGTCCTTTCAGACCCCCCCCCACCTCCCTGCCCAGAGTCCAAGTCCCTCTGAGGCCCACAAGGTCCCCAGATCAGTCCCCTGTCTGTCTTGAACCTGAGTCCCTCCCCTTGCACTCTGCTCCAGCCTCCCCAGGCCTGCTCCCTGGTGCCTCTGGGCCTTTGCAGTACGCTCCCTTCCCGGGCTGCCCCCCTGCTCTCCGCAGGGCTCCTCCCTCCCCTCCCCAGGAAGGCCCTCCCCGGACACCTTTCTTAAAATGCCAGCCCACCCCCAGCACGCCCTCCGCAGCACTCACCAGCTTCGAACACGCCGTATCCTTTGTAAAAATTGAGGTAAAATTCACAGTATTTAAAAGGAACCATTTTAAAGTGTGCAATTCAGTGGCCTTCAGTACACTCACGATGTCATGCAAACACCCCTCTAATTAGTTCCAGAACTTTCCATTACATCCCAGGAGACCTGGCACCTGTTAGGCATGTCTCCCCAGCCCAGCCCCCAGCCCCTGGCACCTGCCAACCTGCTTCTTGCTCTGTGGCTGAGCCCATTCTGGATACTTCACAGCAATGGACTCACACAGTAGGGGACCTTTCGTGTCTGGTTCCTTTCACTCACCATCCTGTAGTGCTGGAGCCTCATATGATGTCATTCACTTCTTTAGTTTTTTAAAGTCTTTATTGAGTTTGTTAAATATTGCTTCTGTTTTATGTTTTGTTTTATTTTTTTTTGGTCACAAGGTATGTGGGATCTTGGGCCTCCCGCTCAACTGGTAAAGAATCCGCCTGCAATGCGGGAGACCTGGGTTTGGTCCCTGGGTCAGGAAGATCCCCTGGAGAAGGAAAAGGCTACGAACCCCAGTATCCTTGCCTGGAGAATCCCATGGACAGAGGAGCCTGGCAGGCTACAGTCCGTGGGGCAACACAGAGTGGGACGAGACTGGGCAACTAACACTTTCACTTTCACGCTGTGTGGAATCTTAACTCCCTGCCCAGGGGCCGAACCTGCACCCCTTGCACTGGAAGGTGAAGGCTTAAGCCCTGGACCGCCGGGGAAGGCCCTGCTTCTCTATTTTGACAGTCCCTTATCAGCTGCCTCCCCACTGGAACACAGACTCCATGAAGCAGAGAGTTTTTCTGGCCATGCCTGCGGCATGCAGGGTCTTAGTTCTCAGACCAGGGATTGAACCCATGCCTCCTGAGTGGAAGCATGGAGGCTTAACCACTGGACCTCCAGGGACTCCCAAAGCAGAGAACTTTGCGTCCTATGGATGGGCCTCTGGGGCCGGCACACAGTCGGCACTCCGTGGATGCACGTTGGGTGCAGCCGGCCCTGGGGGTCCCCTTTGCTCTGCGCTGTCTGGGCCTGGGTCCCACCCCGGCCCCTCCCAGCCCCCTCCCACGCTGCCCCCCCAACCCCCGCTCACCTGCAGATCTGGTTGTGTAGGAACCGCCTGTGGTTGGGCCTCCTTTTGGGGGGCCTGGCCCGCCGTGGGTGTAGGGCACGCAGCACATGGGCAGCCGCCCCGCTCACAAAGGCACACAGCTCCCGGGGGCCTGACTCGGAGATTCCAGGGCCTGCGGGAGCCCCAGGGTGCATGGCCGGGGTGATGGAGCGGCTCCCCACAATGCTGATCAGAAAGCAGCCACCCCCCCAAATCTGTGAGGGGGCCCAGGGCCAGGGAGGAGCACGGGAAGAGAGACGGGGGTGGGGGACCCCGGGGGGGGGGGCACGACCCTGGTTGGTGGAGCAGGGCCCGGAGAATTGGAACCGTCCTGTGCCCTCACCCAGGTCCTGAGGTGTGAGGAGCCCATAGGTGGGGGTCTGATATAGGCAGGCCAGGGGACAGGGAGGGGAGGGGTCATTTTGTGTGCCCCCCCAAAGGCCCAATTAGCACATAGTTGGGCCTGGGATCTGGGACAGGCAGCGTAGGTGGGGGGGGCGGAGAAAAGCGCCTGGAGATGGCCAATTAAGGGGACAAAGGCCTCATTAGGGAAGCAGGGCCAGGAGTGAGTCAACCCCAGCGATTAGCCTGGAGGACCCGTAATTGCAGCCCAGGGGAGGGGGCGCGGGGAGGCTTGGGTGCCCGGCGCCCTGAGGGAACGAGCAGTGCCCCCGGGAGGCAGGCTGAGCGCCTCCAGCTGAGGGGCGGACACCCCACATCTGCCCAGCCCCCGCCAGGCCACCTCTCCTGCCTTCCCGCCCCCTCTGCTCCAGGGCTCAGAGCGCCTGCTGTGCCCAGGGCCTGCCTAACAGCTGCGGGGGTAGGCTGACTCCCAAACCCAGCCTTTCCCATCTCAGCTTCCCAGTGAGCAGGGGAGAGGGGCAGGGGCCACCTGCGGGCTGGGCCTGGCTGCTCAGGTGGGTGACGTGGATGCCAAGCAGACTGGGCTGGGAGGGGAAGCAGAGACCCAGGCCACTGAGGGACTGGGGGGCTGGCCCTGGACCAGGTAGGGAAGAATGGCTGCCTCCTGGGGCCTTGGCTGGTGTGTGTGGGGGGGTGGTCTCCGCATTTCAGAAGACCTGGTGGGGGGGTTTGTGTTGGGAGGTACAGGAGCCCGTGGATACCCCAACACGTGGCCACAAAGCTCGCCGCTTCACACCACGTGGGTCAGGATCACCCCGGCTCCCCTGAGCTAAGGTCAGGGCTTTGTTTCTGGAGGGTCTGCTCCTGCCTTTCAGCTTCTTGAGGTTGCCCGGAGTCCTTGGCTTGTGGCTCCTTCCTCCGTGACCTAAGTGAGTCCTCCTCCGACCTCTGCCTCCGCTGCCCCAGCTCCTTCTGACCCCGCCCCTCCTGTCCCCCGTCATAGGGACTCACCGGGTTACCACAATAACCTCCCGTTGTTCGCATCCTGAACTCCGCCACGCCCGCTAAGTCCCGCTCACTACGGAAGGCACACGGTTGCAGGTGCCGCAGGTTAGGACGTCGGCAGCTTTAGGCCGCAGAGGGAGAGACTTGGCCCCAGTGATGGCTCCTCCCGAGCTCCCCCGGAGGCCATGGCAACTGGGTCAGTGGTTGCAGCCGCTGAGGCCGAGCCCCGGGGCAGAGGCGGGGTGCGGGGCGTGCTGCGGCGCCCAGGCAGGGAGACAGACAGACACAGAACGGTGAGGAGGAGCCCCTGGGGTCCCCAGTGCCTGACACGCTGCCCCTTGGCGAGGCCCCCTGCCCCCAGGCACGCACAGGAAGGCAGGCCTGTCCCTGTTTCCTGAAGGAGAAACAGGTCAGGACACACGTGCACCCAGAGTCAGGGCAACTGAGCTGGGATCTAACGCATGTCGGGGAGAAAGCTCTCAGGAGGGAAACTAAGCCCTTTCTGAAAGCGCTCACAGGGCTTCCCTTATGACTCAGAGGTGAGGAGTCTGCCTGCCAACGCAGGGGACGCAGGTTCGATCCCGGGCCCGGGAAGATCCCACATGCCGCCGGGCAACTGGGCCAGCGCATCGCAACTACTGAGCCTGCGCTCTGGAGCCCGGGAGCCGCAATGGCTGAGCCCACGTGCAGCGACTATGGCGGCCGCACACCCAGCGCTGGGCGCTGCCCTAAGACAAGCCACTGCCGTCGAGAAGCCAGCCGCGCCGCGACTGGAGAGCAGCCCCTTCTCGCCGCCGCCGCCGGAGGAAGCAGCCAAGACCCAGCTCAGCCAAACATAAACAAACAAATCTTTAAGACAAAGCTTCTCACAGTGGTTAAATACTAAAGTACTTTATTTCTAAGTCCATCTATTATAAATTTCCCCCTGAACGATTCCCAGATAATATTATCAGCAACAAATTATAAACCACTATAAAACGGCTTCAAGAAGAGAGTATATATTATAGAATTCTTTTTTTTTTTTTTTTTATGGCAGAGAGACTTGAGGGATCTGAGTTCCTAGAGCAGAGACTGAACCCAGATACTGGCAGTGAGAGGATGGAGCCGCTGGGGAATTCTTAGCATAGCAGTCTTTTGGAAATGAAAGCTACCAGATGGGATATAGCATAAAGTATTGGAGCTTCAGCTTCAGCATCAGTCCTTCCAAGGAATATTCAGGGTTGATTTCCTTTAGGGTTGATGGGCCCGGGAAGCAAAGGCCTGGATTCGGGCATTGTTGTTGTTGTTTAGTCTCTAAGTCGTGCCCAACTCTTTGTGACTGCGTGGACTGTAGCCTGCCAGGTTCCTCTGTCTGGTTTGATCTCCTTGCAGTCCAGGGGACTCTCAAGAGTCTTCTCCAGCACCACAGTTGGAAAGCATCAATTCTTTGGCACTCAGCCTTCCTTATGGTCTAACTGTCACATTCTGTTACTTCACTGGTAAAATGGGGATGAGAAAGTGGCCCAGGGAGAAATCCCCCAAACTCCCACAGCAACTGAGTGGCAAAGCTGGGGCTTGAACTTGAATTCCGAAATCCTGTGGACCAGACCGAGGGGCCTGGCGGGCTACAGTCCACACAGTCACAAAGAGTTGGACACGACTTAGCGACTAAGCAACAACAATGCTGGAACCCAGGCCTTTGCTTCCCGGGGCCATTCACCATCCAGCCATGCCCCTGGTGACAACCCAGTGGGCAGTAGCCGAAGCCCGGCCGGGCACAGGGTTCAGAGGGGGTACCAGGCCAGCCACAGCACGGTAACAGCGGGCACTGAATGTGGCGGTGCCGGGAGCCAGCACACGAGATCCCACCCATGACAAGGTCATGAGGAGAAGACCTGACAAGCAAGGCAGATCAGGACCTCAGGGATTTCGAAAAGCTGCCCCGGCACTCACCTTAAAGATGATATCTGTTTTTGTGATGCTTACTATATTAGACTACTCCCTAATTTCTGTGACACAGGTAGAAGGCCTTCCCTGATCTCTCTCCAAACAGAATCAACTTAGAACTTTAATTAATATGTCCCCCGGATGGTGGTATCCTTTAAGATTATCCAGGATGAAAGGAGTGTTTCAATTTAGACCCCTTTGCTGCCATTCTAGCCTGCTTGGCAAATGCGTACTGATGCACATGACCGCTCACAACACCTTAATCATAAACAGCATAAAGAACCTGATCACACAAAAGGCCCTAGTAGGCACAGAGCCCTTCGGGGGTGAGGAAGCCCTATAGGAGAACACAAAAAATATTATTCTAAAAGTGGTTATTGGATCATTTGCTTACTGTGTTTTTGCTCTTAATGTGCTGAGGTTGTGCAGTGGAAACTATTGTTAATATAGTTAGAGATTTAGAAAAATAAGAGTTTAGAACTGTTAATTTTAACCAAGAATGCTAAACAGGCTGCAGAGTCTTTGTGTGGTAAACCTTTAAGAAAAGGTTTACCTGCAAAAGGACTGACCTTTGTGTTAACAGGATTGTATTTCTACTATGTTGCAACCTGCTGTAACATGAGACTGCAACTTTTCTGTTTTCTGTTTTCTCAAGGCAAAATGGAAAAATAGATTACGGAAAACAGCTTTGCATTCACCTAGGTCATAAAATGTCAATAGGCCCCAAGGTCAGAAGATAATGTACAAGAGTCTCATAAACAAAGAAGTATGCAGAAAACACCCTGGTTTCGTGAGGGACAAGCTGATGTAATGTTAAACTAACTCTGTGTGCTTATCTTCCCCTTAGAAATGTACTAACTTGGGGTATAAAAGCTATGGTGAAAAATAAACCACCACCAGACCCTGCTGCACACCCCAGTCTGGTCTCTCTCTCTCTCTCCCTCTTGCCGATGCCATTCATCCTGAGGGTACCCCTGGATCCTGCTGAGGCTGGACCCTGGCATGGCGGCCTGCATGGGGCAGGCGACCTGTGCCAGCAGCAGGCAGCCAGCGACGTTGCCGGAGGTCCAGTCCCCTTGGCAGCGTGTTGTGAGCTGCAACCAGTGAGGCCAGTGGCAGAGGGTCACCTAGACGCCCCGTATCACCCACACCAGCCACAGCTCCAAGGTGTTGAGGGCTGTCCCTCCCACCCCCCAGTGTCACCTGTGTGCCATGCCTCAGTCAGGGACAGGTCAGCATGGATGCAGCGTGGGGGCCTGGGTGTTGGGCGTCCACCTGGGGGCATCATGGGCCTCCTGCGCTCTGCCCCAGCCCTCTCGCTGTCTGTCTGTGAGTCTCCCTGACTCCAGGGCTGTCTCTGTGTCGCCCCTGCTCTCTCCTCCTCTGCGCCCAGCTCTCCTGCCCCGCCCCGGGTCTGCACCTCTCTCTTCTTCGCGGTGTCTCTGATGACGCCCCCCACTCTGTGCTTCTGGCTTGTCTCGCTGTCTCTGTCACCACTTGTCACCATCTCCAGAGCATCTTTCAGACTTTGCCTGCATCTCCGTCTTGATCTGGGCCGACTGTGTGTGTGTGTCTGTCTGTCTGTCTGTGCACACGTGTCCTGGACAGGTATGTGGTGTCCTAGCTAGGTAGGCCTGGAAGGTTTCCTGACCTGTTGCTCTCAGGCCCAGAGGAGAAAGTCCAGGATGCCTTGGCAAGGGGGGCTGGGGGGGGGGGGGTGGACCCCCAGGTCTCTGCAGGATTGGAGGTCAGAGCTCAGGCCCCAGGACAGGCAAGGGGCTGCCTCTGCACAGCTGGCGTGACCTCTGCCAGCCCAGCTCCAGGAGCGGACTCACATCCAAGCCATCAAGGGTCACGGGCAACAAGTGTGACCACTCTGTCCCTGCACCAGGGCGGCTGGCCAGCAGGGTGTCGCCTGGATGGTACACCAGGGGGCGCCAACGTCCGAGGCCGGCCTTGGGACGCCCCAAGGGAGGGACGCTCCAGGGTGTGCGTGGCTCCCACTTTTGAGCCTCTTTCCTTCTCCTCCTGTCTCCGTCCTTTTTTTTTTTTTTTAAAGCAAAAAAAGTCTTTAAAAATATTTATTTGGCTGCACCAGGTCTTAGTTGCACATGCAGGATTTTTCAGTTGCGACGTGTGGGGTCTAGTTCCCTGACCTGAACCCAGGCCCACTGCACTGGGAGCACAGTCTTAGCCACTGGACCACCAAGGGAAGTCCCCTGCATCCTTCCTTCCCTAAAAATAATTTTAAATATGCATTTATTTTTGGCCGTGCTGGGCCTTCGTTGCTGCATGGGCCTTCTCTAGATGCAGTGCTCTGGCTTCTCCTGTTGCACAGGACAGGCTTTGCAGCGTGAGGGCTTCAACAGTTGTGGCTCCCCAACTCTAGAGCACGGGCTCAACAGCGGTGGTGCATGAGCTTAGTTGCCCCGCAGGATGTGGGAATCTTCCAGGGTGAGGGATCAAACCCGAATCTCCTGCCTTGTCAGGTGGATCCTTGACTACTAAACCACCCCGCTGTCTCCTTCCTTGATGAAAGTCTCCCGCAGCTGGGGGCTGGCTTCATCTGAGGACCTGTCCTTACAGGTATGAGAAAGTATTCACAGACTCCTTTCTCCTATCCCAGCTCTCGGAACTGGGGGTAGAGGGTGCAAGGAGTCACTCAGCAAACATTTATGCAGCACCTGCTGTGTGCAGGGACTCAGGATGCAGTGGTGAACAAGACAAGCAGAGTCTGGGAGGGAGCCGTCTGTAAACTAGAAATTACGGTTCCAGAGGTGCCATGAGGATGCGGAAGCTGGACAGGAAGTTGGAGGCAGGGGTGATGCTTCAGGTGGAGAAACCCTCTCTGAGAAGGTGATAATTGTCTGGCAACCCTGATGGAAGTGGTGGCAATCAGGAGCTTCCCAGGCAGAGGGCACAGCGGGTGCAAAGGCCCTGAGGCAGGAGTACACTTGAAGGGAGGGAGTGAGAGAGAGGGAGTGATGTGAGGAGGTGAAATCAGAGAAGTGGTCAGGGGCCAGACACGTGGGGGTTTGTAGGCTAGGCAGGAGTTGGGTGATAAGTGCAAGAGTGATGTGAGCCATGGAGGGTTTGGGACAGAGGTAGCTCCCGGAGCTCAGGGCCCTGCCCCAAACCTCCTTTGCCGGCCTTGCTGACCCTGCCCCTACATCCCTCTCTGGTGTGGGGAGGGGGTGTCAGGACCCCGCTGGGAGTCCAGATAAGACTTCTCTCTCCCTGCCTCCACCCCGCCATATGCTGCCTCCCTCAACCAAGTCCAAGAGGGACTCTGTCCCCCATAATATTTTCTTTTTAAAATATTTATTTATTTATTTATCTGTGCCAGGTCTTAGTTGTGGCACGGGGGATCTTTAGCTGCGGCATGCAAGCTCCTATGGCGTGTGGGATCTAGTTCCCTGACTAGGGGTTGAACCCCGGCCCCCAGCATTGGGAGCATGGAGTCTTAGCCTCTGGACCACCAGGGAAGTCCCTGTTCCCCATAACATTTATTGTAAAAATTTACAGATGACAGGTTCCTGGTGTCCTCAACCCATAACGCAGAGCTGCCAGCCCTGTCATATTTATATCATATCTTTTCTTCTGAGAAGAGGGATGGGTTGAATTGTGCCTTCCTGAACTCGTGTGTTGAAGTCCCAGCCACCCTACCTCTGACTGTGACTAGTTCCCAGATGAGGTCTTTACAGTGGTAATTAAATGAGAGGAGGTCCGCTGAGTGGGCCGTAGTCCACTAAGAGTAGTGTCCCTATCACGGTTGTTCAGCTGCTCAGTCGTGTCTGACTCTTGGCAACCCCATGGACTGCAGCACGCCAGGACTCCCTGTCCTTCATTATCTCCCAGAGCTTGCTCAAACTCATGTCCATCGAGTCGCTGGTGCCATCCAACCATCTCACCCTCTGTCGTCCCCTTCTCCTCCTGCCCTCAATCTTTCCCAGCATCAGGGTCTTTTCAGATGAGTCAGCTCTTCACATCAGGTGGCCAAAGTATAGGAGCTTCAGCTTCAGCATCAGTCCTTCCAATGAATAGTCAAGGTTGATTTCCTTTAGGATGGACTGGTTTGGTCTCCTTTCAGTCCAAGAGTCTCTCAAGAGTCTTCTCCAACACCACAGTTTGAAAGCATCAATTCTTTGGCACTCAGCCTTCTTTATGGTCCAACTCTAATATCCATACATGACTATTGGAAAAACCATAGCTTTGACTATACGGATGTTTGTCAGCAAAGTAATGTCTCTGCTTTTTCATATGCTGTCTAGGTTGGTCTTTTCTTCCAAAGAGCAACTTTTCATTTAATTGCTGCAGTCACCATCTGCAGTGATTTTGGAGCCCAAGAAAATAAAGTCTGTCACTGTTTCCATTGTTTCCCCAACTACTGCCACGAAGTGATGGGACTGGATGCCATGGTCTTCGTTTTTTGAATGTTGAATTTTAAGCCAGCCTTTTCACTCTCCTCTTTCACCTTCATCAAGAGGCTCTTTAGTTGCTCTTCACTTTCTGCCATTAGGGTGGTGTCATTGCCGTATCAGGAAAGTCGTGGTGTTGTCCAAAGGCCTGAGAGGGAAAGAGCTGATGTTGCAGGCTCCAGTCTGGGTCTGAAGACACGAAAACCAGGAGTGGCGAGGGCAGGCAGAGAGCCGTGTCCCAGCTCAGACCGTCAGGCAGACAGTGATGTCCACCTCCTTCCACCGTTTTGTTCTGTTCAGGCCCTCGGTGGGTCGGATGGCATCCATCCCCACGCGGGGGAGGGCCCCCAGCTCCGCTCAGTCTACGGATCCAAATGCAAACTCTCCCAGGAACACCCTCACAGACACACCCAGAAATCACGTTTCACTGCTGGGCAGCCTGTGGTCCAATCAAGGTAACTCGTGAAATTAACTCTCACGTTTCCTGTTGATTAACTCAAAGTCAGCTGATGAGGACCCCTGATTGCACCTACGGAGAACCGGTCACAGGAGTGAGGGGCACCCCCGCCGCACACAGGGCCTTTGGGGCAGGTGTGATCCCCGTGGCCCCAGGTCCTGGCCACCTTCAAAGACTGCGGGTCTCCCTCAGCCCTGTCCCCCTGGGAAGAACCGTCCTGCCGACTGGCCAGGTAGGGGCTCGAGGGACTGGGGCTGGACGCAACCCCTGATCTCCGTGGAGGGGTCCCTCCCCCTGTAAAGCACTGGGGCGGGGTGTCGTCTGCCAGAAAGAAGAATGCCTTGCGGGACTTCCCTGCCGGCCCAGTGGTTAAGATTCCATGCTTTCACTGCAGGGGACGCAAGTTCTGTCCCTGGCATTCAGCTCCTGGTTGGGAACCAAGATCCCGCCTGAGGACTGGAGAGGCAGACATCCAGATGTTGGCTTGGTCTCCCGTGGAGCCTTCATGCCCCTAGCCCTGGACACGTCCCCTTGCCTGTCTCTCCTGCTGTTTTCTCCTCTGAGACGCTTAGCAGCACACAGCCATAGGACATGCGTTATTTATTATGTCCTGTTTATTGCCACCCCTCACCCCCTGTAGAGGCTCAGATGGTGAAGAATCTAGTTTCAATGCAGGAGACTGGGGTTCAATCCCTGGGTCGGGAAGATCCCCTGGAGAAGGAAATGGCTCCGTGAGTGCTCCAGCGCAGGCATGGCTGGTGGGGGGGCAGGCTCCTCCCGGGCGTGTCCCTGGGGAGCCAGACACCATGCCGGCATTCTGTCAGGCGCCCCACGGGGCTGTTACGGGTGCTTTGAAAATGAGCCTGTCAGATCTGCAGATTTTTTTCCCCTCTTCCCCAAAGAGGCCCCAGGCCCCAGAGAACGGGATCCCATTGCTCCCGGGGACTCCTCCCTCCTTCCCTAAGCCCGGGTTACGGGGCCGGGCCTGGCGTGTGGAAGAGCAGGGGATACAGACCCCGGGTCTCGGCCTGCTCTCGCTTCTCCCTAGCCTTCCCTTCGTCCTCCTGAACCGTTCAGTGCTCTGCTCAGGTGTCCCTCCAGGGCCTCCTTTCTGGCAGGTTCAATTCACTTCAGTCGCTCAGTCCTGTCCGACTCTTTGCGACCCCATAAACCGCAGCACACCAGGCCTCCCTGTCCATCACCAACTCCCGGAGTTCACCCAAACCCATGTCCATCGAGTCAGTGATGCCATCCAACCATCTCATCCTCTGTAGTCCCCTTCTCCTCCCGCCTTCAATCTTTCCCAGCATCAGGGTCTTTTCAAATGAGTCCGCTCTTTGCATCAGGTGGCCAAAGTATTGAGGTTTCAGCTTCAGCATCAGTCCTTCCAATGAATATTCAGGACTGATTTCCCTTAGGATGGACTGGTTGGATCTCCTTGCAGCCCAAGGGACTCTCAAGAGTCTTCTCCAACACCACAGTTCGAAAGCATACATTCTTCAGCACTCAGCTTTTTTTATAGTCCAACTCTCACATCCATACATGACCAATGGAAAAACCATAGCCTTGACTAGATGGACCTTTGTTGACAAAGTAATGTCTCTGCTTTTCAACATGCTGTCTGGGTTGGTCATAACTTTCCTTCCAAGGAGTAAGCGTCTTTTAATTTCATGGCTGCAATCACCATCTGCAGTGATTTTGGAGCCCAGAAAAATAAAGTCAGCCACTGTTTCCCCATCTATTTGCCATGAAGTGATGGGACCGGATGCCACGATCTTAGTTTTCTGAATGTTGAGCTTTAAGTCAACTTTTTCATTTTCCTCTTTCACCTTCATCAAGAGGCTCTTTAGTTCTTCTTCACTTTCTGCCATAAGGGTGGTGTCATCTGCATATCTGAGGTTATTGATATTTCTCCCAGCAATCTTGATTCCAGCCTGTGCTTCCTCCAGCCCAGCGTTTCTCATGATGTACTCTGCATATAAGTTAAATAAGCAGGGTGACAATATACAGCTTTGACGTACTCCTTTTCCTATTTGGAACCAGTCTGTTGTTCATGTACAGTTCTAACTGTTGCTTCCTGACCTGCATGCAGGTTTCTCAAGAGGCAGGTCAGGTGGTCTGGTATTCCCATCTCTTTCAGAATTTTCCATAGTTTATTATGATCCACACAGTCAAAGGCTTTGGCATAGTCAATAAAGCAGAAATAGATGTACTTCTGGTACTCTCTTGCTTTTTTGATGATCCATTGGATGTTGGCGATTTGATTTCTGCTTCCTCTGCCTTTTCTAAAACCAGCTTGAACATCTGGAAATTCACGGTTCACGTATTGCTGAAGCCTGGCTTGGAGAATTTTAAGCATTACTTTACTAGAGTGTGAGATGAGTGCAACTGTGCGCTCCCCCTTTCTGATAGGGGAGGTAGATAAAAGCTAAAGGGAGAGGAATGTTTGGGCTGAGCTGTAAGCCAAGGGCTTTATATTTGTGAATTCACTGGGGATTTCATAAAGACCCTGCAGGGCAGGGTAGGTCTGACTGCTCAGATAACCCGAGTCCCAGCCTGCCTGGGGGCTTGGGGAACTGTCTTTTGTTGTTCAGTCGCTAAGTCGAGTCTGACTCTTTGGGACCCCGTGAACTGCATGCAGCACACCAGGTTTCCCTGTCCTTTACCATTTCTTGGAGTTTGCTGAAACTCATGTCCATTGAGTCAGTGATGCTATCCAACCATCTCATCCTCAGTCTCCCCCTTCTCCTCCTGCCCTCAGTCTTTTCCAGGAACTGTGGAAAAAGGCTCTTTGAATCAGGTAACCGAAGTACTGGAGCCTCATCTTCAGCATCAGTCCTTCCAATGAATATTCAGGACTGATTTCCCTTAGGATGGACTGGTTGGATCTCCTAGCAGTCCAAGGGACTCTCAAGGGTCTTCTCCAACACCACACTTACAAAGCATCAATTCTTAGGAGCTCAGCCTTCTTTATGGTCCAACCACCTGGAAGGCTGTAGAACTTCACTCATTGAAGAGGGCCGCTTGGTCCTGACAGGGCCCCTTGTTGGTTGTTGGGGACACCTGGGTGGCAAAGGCAGAACCCACCCCTCTGACATGGAGCAGAGATGAGCACTGAGCATGTAATGGGACCCCCACCTACCAAAAGTGAGACCATTCATCTCAGCTTGGGACTGGAACCCAGCCCAAACCCACAGTCTTCCCACTAGGACCACACAGCTGGTCTCACAACTCAATGAAGCTCAGATTCTTGAGGTCTCATCACAAAAAGAATTCAGTGAGAGACTAAGTGATAGGAAGAAGTAGAGTTATTAATATAGGACGCTTGTAAGAGGTGCAAATGGGCAGGCGAGGGAGCTCTGCCCCCACGGATTAAAAAAAAAAAGTTGCTCAGTTGTGAGGGACTCTTTGCAACCCCATGGAGTGAAGACCCACCAGCCTCTTGTGTCCATGGCACTCCCCAGGTAAGAATACTGGAGCGGGTTACCATTTCCTTCTCAGGGATCTTCCCAAACCCAGGGATCAAACCTGGGTCTCCTGCATTGGAGGTGGATTCTTTACCATCTGAGCCATCAGGGACACCCCACCCTGCCACCAAGGATTAAGTGAGCTACAATCTTACAGTTAAAGGAACACGGGGGAGGGAACACGGTCCAGTAACTTTCTTGAGTGATCATCAACTTACAGTGGCCTCCCAAAGTTTCCTAGGTTTCCCTATCTGCAGCTACCTGTATGACTATCCGATTCTATCCCTAACACAGCGACTTTTCAGTAGGAATTGAGACGGGATAGGGCACGGGGTGGCATGAGTCATGGCCTCAGGCGTTGCCGTGGAACAGTGGTTCTCCACCAGGGGACTGTGGCCAGGTCTGCAGGGGGTCGTCTTAAGGTGTGGTGGGTGGGGGCCAGGCTGAACCAGCTTGCAAGGTACAAGACAGCCCCCACAGCACGGAGAGGTGAGCCCAGATGTTACTAGTGCCCCGGCTGAGAACTGGGTTGGAGGGCCCGCAGAAAAGTCGGTGTGGCTTGGAGGCTGGTGAACATGGAAAGGGCAGACAAGGGGTTCAGAACGGTCCCGGCGGCCCCTAAGCCCCTAGGAGTCCCTAGTGCCCTGTGCGAGCCCCCTGCAAAGCCAGGCCCAGGTTGCCTGACAGGCGCACTCGTGAGCAGGCGACAGACGCCCGCAACCGCCAGCACTGCGGGCCTCGGTTTCCCTCACCGGGGTAACGGGAGCCCCGAGGGCCTGGGCGTGGGTCAGGAGTGACAGGGCGACGCCTGCTTGGGATTCTATCACAGACAAAAGGGAGTCGATGCTAATAAAGCCGTACGTCCGACCCCGCGCCCCGACCCGCCTTTGCCCGGCCTTGGTCCCACCCCAGCGACCGCCTCGGGGACCCGATCGGCGGTCGGGCTTACCGGGAGAACTACAACTCCCAGGATGCTTCGCGCCGTAAGCGCCCGAGAGCGCCGCGGCCACCGGCGGCCAATGGGGTGGAGGGGCGGGGCTTCGGCGCACGTGGCGTCCTGACGCACCGGCGGCGACGTCGGGGTTTGTGTGCGCGAGAGGCCGCCGATAAAGGTTGGGTGCCTCGCGCCGGGGGCCGTTGGGAGGGAGCGCGCCCCCGCCCCCTCCCCGGCCCCCGCTCCCGCCCCGCCGCCGCTGGGGCCCTGCCTTCCCGTCGACCCCCGCGGGAGGGCTCTGGGCCGCCTCCGCTCGTTCCCCGGTCGGGGCCGCAGGTGAGAGACCGGAGGGGCGGGGGTGGGGGAGGGACCCGAGGGCGGAGACGTTGGGGAAACGGCGAACGTGAAACCGGAAGGGGTGCCTTAAAGGGAAGGGCGCTGCCTCACCTCCGACTTTTGTCCGCCGGGCTGGCCCCCGCCCTCTTAAAGGGCAAGGGACCACTTTTTAAAGGTTCGGGGCAGGTAGTGCAGTTCGCAAGCTCTCCCCTCTCCCATCGCCCCTCTGTCCAACCCCGCACCCCCAGAAAGAATTCGCCTCCTAAAGGCCGGTGACAGTGTCCCACACGCTGAAGGAAAAGCTTCTGCATCCTAGTGGCTTCAAAGCAAGTCCTTAGTTTAGCTCAGCAAGATAGGTGGGTACGCGGGCCAGAACCCTCTTAAAGGGGAGGTCGGGCCTGATGGAAGGGTGTGGCCTGGCCTCTTGACGGGTTGCTGTTTACCGGATTAGCAGGGTCCGGCCCCTTCCAGAGCGCGGCTGTCTTCTCCTTAAGGCATGCTGCCTTCTGAAAGACACGTGCAGCTTCCTGGGGTAGTCTCTTAAAAGGAGGTGCTTCCATTTCAAAGGGGTCCCTCATTTTTTCTCAAAGGGGATCTTTATGGCCTGTGCATTCTAGACTCTAGGCTCCGGGAAGCAACAGTGAACAAGATGCCATTAGCATCCAGTGGGCAGAGGCCAGGGGCTGACCAACTTGCAGTGCAGGGAACAGCCCCCCGGACCCCCGTCCAGCCCCAGATCTCAACAGCGCTGATGCTAGGAAACTCTGATTATAAAGTAGGTTAGAAAGTGATAAGCCCTATGGCAGGGGGGCGGGGGTGATAATAAGGCAGAGAAAGAGATTGCAGCGTGTTGGCAGGGACTGCAGAGTTTAGCAGGGTGATCAGGGAATACTTCCCGGAGATGACGTTTCCACAAACCCTTGGAGGTGATGGAGGGAAGGGGCTTCTAGGCAGGGGCCTGTGTGAGGGCCCCAGGTGGGAGCAGGCATGCCTGCGCGGCCCTGTGAGTAGGGAGCTGTGAGGGTTGGCTGTGAGGGTTGGCGAGGCCAGCAGGCAGAGAGTCAGGGACGGGAGGAGGCCACAAGCTGTGGGAAGGCTGTAGGTTCTGGGGAGGGATCTGCCTTCGTCTGTCAGATGGGAGCTGTGGAAGCCTTTAGCACAGAGCACTCAGGTGGTCTGTGTCCGCAATTTCCATTCAGCCTCTGTGTTGGGAACAGGCTGGGGGTGGGAAGAGTAAGGATGGGAACTAGAACTGTCAGATTCCAGCGATGCTCCTGCCAGGATAGAGGAGTCAGCTAATGGACTGGTCAGAGAGAGGGAGAGAGAGCGGAGTTGAGGGTGCCCAGGGACTCTTGGCCTGAGGAAAAACAAAGGTGTCTTCAGAAATGGAGAAGACTGGGGGTGAAAGAGATACTTGCAGCAGGGCGGGACACAGTGGGGAGACAGCAGGAACAGAAATTGAGCTGGAGCTAGGTGTGGGGCCTGTTAAGTGTGAGGTGTCTCTTAGGCGCCCAGCAGGGGTGTAGGTGTCCAAGGACAGGTGTCAAGTGGAGAGGAGTTTCGGAATGGTCCCGTCTGTAGATTGTGGAGTCCCAGGAGCGGTGGGGGCCCCAAGGGAAAGGGTGGCTGCAGAAGAGGAGGGCTGGCAGAGCCCTGGCCTCTGCTGTATTCACAAGTAGGACCGCCACCTGAAACAGAGAAGGGGTGGCAGGTGAGAGGAGCGGGGAGCCCAGAAACCAGGGCAGTGGTTCAAGGAGAGAGAACCAAGATGTCTGTTGACCACTGAGCAGAGACCACTGGCATGGAGGCCATGAGTGTGGGGGAGGGCCTGGTTGGCATGGTTTGAGATGGGGAAGGGTGTCCTGATGGCATGTTGGGGTGGCTTTGCACGGAGACAGAAAGGAGGCCACAGCTGGAGGAGGAAGTGGGGTGAAGGGTCTTTGCTCTTTTTAAAGATGGGAGACTTAGCCCGTGGGTACACTGATGCCGATGCTCCAGGACATGAGGAAAATCAGAGTCTTTGGCCCAGAGGCAGGAGGCAGATGGCAGGGGTGGGGGGCAGTTCAGGGTTTCTCAGCCTCAGCACCCCTGGCATTTTGAATTGATGGCTCTTTGCTGTTTGGGGGGTGAGTGGTTCTGTCCTGTGCATTTAGGATGTGGAGCAGCGTCTTTGGCCTCTGCCCCTCCAGTCGACAGCAGCCAACCCACTCTGCAAGCATGGCCAGATGTCCCCTGGGGTGGGGGCGTAGTGGGGGGTGTGCAGATGGCATCGCGCCATTGAGATCCACCGGTGTGATTGCTGCATCGTGGGAACATTCTGTTCTGGTTGCTTTTCTCAGCCACAGGGTCAGTGGCAGGCTCCTCGGGCTAAGAGCAAGAGGGGACAGGAGAGAGGAGAGGAGAGAAGACGCGCCAGGTGTCACCTGGTGGGCAGTGCAGGGCGATGGGGCGGGAGCTTTGAGATCTTTGGGCTTGGATGCGCAGGGAGACGGAGGCCAGGCGGATTCAGGTCACTGGCAGCGTGTATGCTGGGTAAGGGGGTGGCAAGGGTCTGGATGGGGGCTAGGGTGCGGGCTGCAGGGTCAGTGGTCGGTTCGGGGTTCGGGCGCCAGGAGGGGGCGCTGGAGCAGGATGCGTGGTGGTGGAGAGTGGGTGTCGGAGAGGCTCCGTCTAGAGATAAGGGGCTTCGGAAGTGGGAGCAGGTACTAAGGCAGGATGGAGGAGCAGGTCTTTAGAGGGAGCCGGCCAAAGGATCCAGAGCCAGGACGCTAGAGATCTGGTGTTCTTTAAGGACACGCCTGTCTTTAGGGGGACGGGGCGGAGAACGCTCCCGCCTCCAGGAGGGGGAGGCCCGTATCAGGGAGTGAGACCACGCCTCCTAGTGTGCCGGAAGTTCCCCCTTGAGCACCCAAGGGCTCCATCGCGGGTAGCCTCCTTGTCCGAAGGGAGGTGCTCCCTGCCTTTGAAAAGGCCAGCCTGTGGGTGTGTGGCTGCGATGGTCCGGCGTGTGAGTGGAGGTGCGGGGAGCCCCCGGCCTGCCCTGATCCCGCGTCCCTCCCCAGGTGTGATGGTCGGCTCCCACGCGGACATGGCGCCGGCCTCCACCGCCGAGGGGGCCGGCGAGAAGCCCGGGCCCGCGGCCCCCGCCCCGCAGGCGCAGTATGAGTGTGGGGAGTGCGGCAAGTCCTTCCGCTGGTCGTCCCGCCTGCTACACCACCAGCGCACGCACACGGGCGAGCGGCCCTACAAGTGCCCCGACTGCCCCAAGGCCTTCAAGGGCTCGTCGGCGCTGCTCTACCACCAGCGGGGCCACACGGGCGAGAGGCCCTACCAGTGCCCCGACTGCCCCAAGGCCTTCAAGCGCTCGTCGCTGCTGCAGATCCACCGCAGCGTGCACACGGGCCTGCGCGCCTTCACGTGCGGCCAGTGCGGCCTGGCCTTCAAGTGGTCCTCGCACTACCAGTACCACCTGCGGCAGCACACCGGCGAGCGGCCCTACCCCTGCCCCGACTGCCCCAAGGCCTTCAAAAACTCGTCCAGCCTGCGGCGCCACCGGCACGTGCACACGGGCGAGCGGCCCTATACCTGCGGCGTGTGCGGCAAGAGCTTCACGCAGAGCACCAACCTGCGGCAGCACCAGCGCGTGCACACGGGCGAGCGGCCCTTCCGCTGCCCGCTCTGCCCCAAGACCTTCACGCACTCCTCCAACCTGCTGCTGCACCAGCGCACTCATGGCGCTGCCGCTGCCCCCGCCCCCGCCCCCGCCCCGGGCGCCGGCCCTGGCCCTCCGCAGCGCGAGCCCGCCGCCGGCAGCAAGGTCCTGGTCTCCGACGCCTACCTGCAGCGGCCCCTGCCGCCGCCCAGCCCGCCCGTGCCGCCGCCGCCCGCGCCCCCGCCCGTGGTGCCCGAGCTCTTCCTGGCGGCGGCCGAGACCACGGTGGAGCTGGTGTACCGCTGCGATGGCTGCGAGCTGGGCTTCGGCAGCGAGGAGCTGCTCCTGGAGCACCAGCCATGCCCCGGGCCCGAGGCGCCGCCCCCGCCGGCCGCCGCGCCCTCCGAGGTGCCCAAGGCCGACCCGCCGCCGCCGCCGCCGCCACCGCCGCAGTCCCCGCTGCCCCAGCCCGCTCCCGCCGCCGCCGCCGCCGCCCCCGGCTTCGCCTGCCTCCCCTGCGGGAAGTCCTTCCGGACGGTGGCCGGCCTCTCCCGCCACCAGCACAGCCACGGGGCGGCGGGTGGGCAGGCGTTCCGCTGCGGCAGCTGCGACGGCGCCTTCCCGCAGCTGGCCAGCCTGCTGGCGCACCAGCAGAGCCACGTGGAGGAGGCCGCGGCCGGGCGCCCACCCCCCCAGGCTGAGGCCGCCGAGGTCACCTGCCCCCAGGAGCCGCTGGGGCCCACGCCCGGCCCGCCGGCCCCGGCGCCCGCCCCGGCCTCCGCGGAGCGGCCCTACAAGTGCGCCGAGTGTGGCAAGGCCTTCAAGGGCTCGTCGGGGCTGCGCTACCACCTGCGGGACCACACGGGCGAGCGCCCTTACCAGTGCGGCGAGTGTGGCAAGGCCTTCAAGCGCTCGTCGCTGCTCGCCATCCACCAGCGCGTGCACACAGGCCTGCGCGCCTTCACGTGCGGCCAGTGCGGCCTCACCTTCAAGTGGTCCTCGCATTACCAGTACCACCTGCGGCTGCACTCGGGCGAGCGGCCCTACGCCTGCGGCGAGTGCGGCAAGGCCTTCCGCAACACGTCATGCCTGCGGCGCCACCGGCACGTGCACACGGGCGAGCGGCCCCACGCCTGCGGCGTGTGTGGCAAGAGCTTCGCACAGACCTCCAACCTGCGGCAGCACCAGCGCGTGCACACGGGCGAGCGGCCCTTCCGCTGCCCGCTCTGCCCCAAGACCTTCACGCACTCCTCCAACCTGCTGCTGCACCAGCGCACGCACTCGGCCGAGCGGCCCTTCGCCTGCCCGGTCTGCGGCCGCAGCTTCGTCATGGCCGCCTACCTGCAGCGGCACCTGAGGACGCATGCCCCTGCGGCCCCCGCGGCCGGCCCCCAGCCCCAGGCCCCGCTGGCCGCCGCCCCTGCCCCGTCGGCCACCCAGGATGTGCACGTCCTCCCCCACCTCCAGGCCACGCTCTCCCTAGAGGTGGCCGGGGGGACGGCCCCGGCCACGGCCCCCGGCCCCGCCGCTCCCAACTCGCAAACGTTTCTCCTGGTGCAGACAGCTCAGGGCCTGCAGCTGATCCCCAGCAGCGTCCAGCCGCCCACACCCCCGCCCCCGCCCGCGCCCCCCAAGCTCATCTTGCTGCCCTCTTCCAGCCCCGCTGGGGGGGGCAGCTGCGCCCGGCAGGGCCCGCGGGCCACGGGGAAAGCTGGGCCGGGGGCTGGAGTAGTCTGGCTGCCAGGCCCTGGGGGTTTAGGCGTGCAGAGAGGAAGCAACGCTGGGGCCAACGTGGGAGGGCAGAGCCTCATAGTTCTGCAGAACGTGGCGGGTGGGGAGGCAGGCCCGCAGGAAGTGAGTGGGGTTCAGCTCCAGCCCCTTCGTCCAGCTCCTGAACTGACCACCGTCCAGCTCCAGCCGGCCCAGGAGGTGACCACGGTCCAGCTCCAGCCTGTGACGGGTCCGCTGTCCAGTTCCAGCGGGGGAGCTGTGACCACCGAGGCGCCTAATCTGCTGGTGGTTCAGAGCGGGGCGCCGGAGGAGTTGCTGGCGGACCCCGGCCCAGGGGAGACTGGCGAGGGCGAGGCCGGCCCGGGGGTGGTCCCGGATGTGCTCTTTGAGACGCTGCAGACGGAGGAGGGGCTGCAGAGCGTGCTGGTGTTGAGCGGGGCCGACGGGGAGCAGACCCAGCTGTGTGTGCAGGAGGTAGAAACCTTACCGTCGGGGCTGGCCGAGCCGCCCGCCTCCGGCCCGCCCGGACAGAAGCTGCTGATTATCCGCAGCGCTCCGGCCGCAGAGCTGCTGGAGAGCGGCAGCGCTGGGGGAGGCGCCGCTGCGCTGCAGCTGCTGGCGCCCCCACCGCCTGGCCCAGCCTCTGCTCCCGCGGGCGTCCCTGCGGCCCCGGGCCCCCAGATGGTACAAGTCGTCCCCGCAGGAGCAGCACCCGGGGGCGTGGCCCCACAGGGCCTGCCCTCCATTCAGATTGTGCAGACTCTGCCCGCGGTCCAGCTGGTGCACACGTTTTGAGTCGGACCACCGGTACCTCTTCCCGCCCCACAGAGAGGCCCCGACCCCATCTCCGCCTGGGCTGGGCTGAGCTGGGCTGGGGGGAGGGGAGCTGCAGGCTGGGCTTGCTAATAAAGACCAGAATCCCCTCTCTTGTGTTTTTTCTTCTTCTTGGTGGGGTGGGAGGTCAATGACCATAGCCACCACTTGGGATCTGGGGAGTCTCCTGCTTCCTGGTTCGCAGGTGGCTTTGCGTTTGGGGGCCAGCCGCTGCTCCTATGTGGGGGCCCTGTTTATCCGTTTTTTAAGAAAAGGGACGCAACGGTCACTCTATGGGGGAGGCGCTGGAATCTGGAATCCTGGTTCTACCTCTTGTTCTCGGTAAGTCACCGGTCCCCTCCTCGCACAGAAAAATAGGTGGATGGCGGAAATGCGTATCCCGACTGTCACTGAGAACCCGGGTGGGCAGTTGGGGAACCTGTGGGTCCGAGATGCTGTCGCGGCCGCGCCCGCGGAAGCCCGGGAGCCAGTGGGAATCAAGCCGTCTTCGCGGCCCCACCCCCGCGCTCAGGTCGCTTAGCAACCAGGGGCCGTTGGGAAGCCGCCTGGGGCGCGCGCTGGGTAAGCCCCACTGCCCGCCCCGACCCGGTCCAGAGTTCCAGGCCCGTCCGTCCGGCCCCCTCCCCTGCCCCGCTCTAGCCGCCGCTCCTCCCGGCTCTAACCCGTCGGGCCAGACGCTTGGCAACGGTTGCTAAGGCCGAGAGCAGGCACCGCCCCGCCCCCAGTGCGCGAGTCTGACGTCACTTCCGCCGGCGACCCCTCTCCGACCCTGCCCCCCCGCCCCCCGCACCTTGTCAAAAGCTGAGCGACCCACAGAGGTGTCTGCAAGTCCTCGTTCCTGCGACAGGCGCTGCTCGGGGGCGGCCGGGGGGCAGAGGCGCTCTGGGCGCTGGGGGCGGGGAGCGCGGTCTTTTCCCTGGCTGGGGGGTTCACTCACCCCCAGGGCAGCCGCGGGGCCTGGAGGCCGCGCGGTGTTGGCAGGTGTTGGCAGGCACCAGGCTTTTAGGCGTGGGTCGCCGAATACCGCCGGGGCGGGCTTCACCCGAGAGGCTTTCGGAAGGTCGCTGGGTTGACCGGGAAGCCTGTCGTGTCTCGGCCCTCGCCTAGAGGCCGCCAGCATCCCGCGTCCTGACCTGGACACGCTGCCGCTGGTGGCCCGCAGCTCTGGGGCGCTTTTGGGGGCAAGAGGTGCCCTCCTGACACTGACCTGCTTGTTTTCGCCAGGTGCACGCCTGCTCCTTTGGGGGCGCGCGACCTGGGGGCTGCCATGGCCCCCAGCCACCTGTCGGTGCGGGAGATGAGGGAAGATGAGAAACCCTTAGTGCTGGAGATGCTGAAGGTGAGAGCCATTAGCAGCGCCACCGAGCCCGGGGGCGTGGGACGGAGGGGACCACTCGGGGTGGGGGGCGGGACCCTAGAGAGCCCGGGAGGGGGCGGGGACAGAATGGGGTCACCAATGAGCTTGGGAGGGGCGGGGACAGAATGAGGGGCACCAGGGAGCCTGGGAGGGGGCGGGGTGGCATTCCGAGTGGGTTCAGCCACCCTCCTGAGCCAGCGGTAACCCTGGAGAGCAATCTTTTGCTCCTAAGACACTTCCAGTCTTGGACCCTCCTCTCTCTAGTGCCTTCTCCCTAACCTGGGGATCGAGAACGGTTTTGTGTGTGTGTGTGTGTGTGGCCACGACACATGGCACGCGGGATGTTAGTGTTCCCTCACTATGGATCCAAGCCGTGCCCCTCGCAGTACAAGCCCTTCCATCTTCCCACTTCCCCTCAGCCCTATGACCTGGCCTCCTACTCCTCCGAGCCTGGCCCTTGAGGACCTCGAGGCCCCTTCCAGCTTCCTCTCTTGGTGGGGCTGCTCCTCTGTCCAGCCTCCCCTGGTGCCTCAGGCCTGCAACTCCACTGAACCCGGAGCGCCCACCGTTCCTAATTCACCCGCTCCCTCATTCAGAGCCCCGTGTGCCAGCCAGCAGGTGTGTTCACGCCGTGGCACGCCTGCCACAAGCCCTGGCTCACTGCTGTACCCTCCGCTCCGATCCCTCCCACCCCGGGCAGGGCCTGCCTCCGCCCCCACTGCCTGCCGCTCGCGGGAGCCCCCACGCTGACTGCTCCTCCTGCCCGCAGGCTGGCGTGAAGGACACGGAGAACCGCGTGGCCCTTCATGCGCTGACCCGGCCGCCGGCCCTGCTCCTCCTGGCTGCGGCCAGCAGTGGCCTTCGCTTCGTCCTGGCCTCCTTCGCCCTGGCCCTCCTCCTGCCGGTGTTCCTGGCTGTGGCGGCCATGAAGCTGGGCCTGCGGGCCCGCTGGGGCTCGCTGCCCCCGCCGGGCGGCCTCGGGGGGCCCTGGGTGGCAGTGCGGGGCTCGGGAGACGTGTGCGGGGTCCTGGCCCTGGCCCCAGGCTCCGGTGCCGGGGACGGGGCCCGGGTCACCCGCCTCTCGGTGTCCCGCTGGCACCGCCGCCGAGGCGTCGGCAGGCGCCTGCTGGCCTTTGCCGAGGCCCGGGCGCGAGCCTGGGCCGGCGGCATGGGGGAGCCCCGGGCGCGCCTCGTGGTCCCGGTGGCCGTGGCGGCGTGGGGTGTGGCCGGGCTGCTGGAGGGCTGTGGCTACCAGGCCGAGGGGAGCTGGGGCTGCATGGGCTACACGCTGGTGCGGGAGTTCAGCAAGGAACTGTGACTCCCGCCCCGGGAGGGAGGACAAGCAGCACTCAGTGAGCACCTACTGTGTGCAGGCACTTCCACGCCATCCCTCCCTGAGCCCCCACCCACCCAGGGCCCAGCAGCTGAAGCCTGCAGAGGGCAAGAGACCCTGCCACAGCCTGACGCCCATCCCTAGTGTTTGAACTTCTTAGAGACGTCAACCCGTCCAACCCCTGCCTCAGATTCTGTCTGCACTGAGAAATCTCTTTATCTTGTCTGTCTGCCAAGCCTGTGTCGCTTGTGCTATGACATGTGGCAGGAGAGGAAGCCGAGCAAGTATGCCCCACACCCGGGTTAGGACTCGGGCAGGGACAAGGGCCCCCCCACCCCACCCCAGGGGAGTGGGGTGGGGGGGCGATGCCCTTGCTTGGAGGGGGTGAGGCTGCAGAGGCAGAGAGGGGCTGAGTGAAGCCTCTGCAGGGGAGGGTTGTCTGCCTGGATAGAGCCTCAGGGAGGGGGTGGTGGGCACAGGGCGGCCCGGCCAGCCCCCCTCCCCAGGAAGGTGGGAGCCCAGAGGGGAGGCCAGACCCATCTGGTTTTTTACACCCGTTTGTTAATAAAGCCTGTAACCGCTGCGTGCCCGTTTCTCTCTGATGCCTTTTCCAGTCTGCCTCCGCACCCCCCACTTCTGTCTGGCCCTTCCTTCATGAGCTTGACAGTAATTGTTTCGGGGGGGGGGGGGAGTGTGCTGGACTGGGGGCAGGGGAGGCAATGAGCTCAGGCAGCCCAGTTCCCTGCCAGCCCTCTGACTCACGCTCCCCATTAGCGAATTTTTTCCGCCTCACAGCTGCTTACTGCAGAGAGAGAGAAAGAGTGCGTTCCTGTGTGTGTGCGTGTGTGTATGCAGTCTCCTTCCCCCACCCAAGTCTGATACTTGGCCCTCTCGACCCCTGACCCCAGTTTTCTCGGGAGACACCCAGGGGGCTGATGACTTCTGCCCGCAAATCCGCCAGGGGGAATGGAGTCTCTCTGTCTCCTCTCCCAGTCCAGGAAGTCCTTCCTGGTGTCTGCCCACAAGCCCTCTTGCTGCACCAGGTCCCCAACCCCGGCAGCTGATGTGAGCCCACCCTCACAGCCCTCTGCTTCTGGCACGCCACCCTGGTGGGATGGGAGAAGAGGCAGATGGGTGGGCGCTCCTGTTGGGGTCCTCCCCTGCAGCCTGCCGCCCCCCAAGCCTCTCTGAGCGCAGCACTCCTGGCCAGCCGGCTGTCTCCTGTGTGGGTGTCTGCAGTTGGACACCCTCCCTCCCGCCCGCCACCGCCCTCCTCCCCAGGCCTCAGCCGCTGGCCAGCCCCCTCCCCGCCCCGCTCCTGTCCCCTGCTGCCTCCTCGGCAGCCTTTCTTCCTCCTGCAGAGCGTCCAGCCCCCGCCTGCTCCTCCCCGGGTCCAGGGCGCCTCCGGCAGGCGCTCCCCTCCCTCCTGCGTCGGCCGTCCCCTCCTCCCTGCTCCTGCTCCCGTCCGCTTCCACCCTGTCCCCACCCTGACTCTGCAAACATGAGGGTCCTGGCCTGCCTCCTCGGTGAGTGACCCTTCCCCTCCTCCAGGGCTCAGGGGCCCAGGCCCGGCCCCGGCCCTCTGACCCCTGAGCTGACCCACTGCAAAGCCTCTGAGTTCCAGGGCCCCATCCCTGTTGCTTGGTGCGGGGCGAGGGGGGTGGGGGGCGGGCACAGGACATCTGGCTGCCTCTGATTCTCCAGGGACCCGACCTCAGGCACTTTGGGTCCCACCCTCTCAGGAGACCCCAGGACTTCCTCTCCCCTCCATGAGCCCTGACCCTGCAGGGGGGGTTCACCCATCATTCACCTTTAGCCAGGCCCCCAGGGGGGAGCGCCAAGGGCCTGGCCCCCTGCCCAGACCTGAGGCCTCCAGGCTCCGCCCATCCCAAGGACCTGAGCCTTGGCCAGGCGCTGGGCCCGAGTCCTCCTTCCCGGCGGCAGGGTTTCTGGTTCAGAGGAGCGAGGAGGACCTCACTGCCTCACTCCTCCAACCTCCCTTCCAGTGGCTCTGATGGGGACCCAGGCTGTTGGTAAGTGGCCCCAAACATTTCTCCCGTCGGCTCGCTCAGCTCCAGGCCCTCCCCACGCCCGGCCCGGGCTCACCCTCCCTTGGACCCTGGCCACCCGCATGTGCCCACGACCCCCACAGCACTTCCGCAGGACCACGTGGTCACCCACCCTCCTGCTTCCTAAGGGGCTCCTGGTCACTCCCCTGCAGGACAGCCCCCAGCCCCTGTCCTCCCGGCCGGCCCTGGGGTCTCCAGGGTGTCACAGCCTCTCCTCTGTCCCCGCAGAGCGGCTGCGTCTGGCCGACGGGCCCCACGGGTGCGCCGGCCGCCTGGAGGTGTGGCACGGCGGGCGCTGGGGCACCGTGTGTGATGACGGCTGGGACCTGCGGGACGCTGCTGTGGCCTGCCGGGAGCTGGGCTGCGGGGGCGCGCTGGCCGCCCCTGGGGGCGCCTTCTTCGGGGAGGGCGCAGGGCCCGTGTGGCTGAGTGAACTGGCCTGCCGGGGCGGGGAGCGGCAGCTGGGCCTCTGCCCCCACCGGGGCTGGAAAGCCCACATCTGCTCACACGAGGAGGACGCGGGGGTCGTCTGTGCAGGTAAGGGGTCCTCAACCTCCTCAACACCCAGGGACTCTCAGCCCAGTAAGTCTGAGCATCCAGAAGTCCAGACACCCTACCCCTGCCTCACTCAGGGCCTGCCCTGTCCATAGCACTGGGGTGTTGGACAGCAGGGGTATCGAAGAACATCCTCCAAACTATTTGGAAGGAACTTTGAGACTGATAAAGCCGGCAGCTCTGTAAAGGACAACTATGAACTTTATCATGAACTCACACGGGGAACTCATACAGACAGAATGGATCGGGCAGATGGCAAGCCAGAGTTATTTATTTGCACATGTGCTTCCCACCACCTAAAGAGGTGCAGGAAGACTTACAGGGGCCAGAGCTGGTCTGCACAGAATGGAACTGGGGATTGTCCCTTCCCTCAAGGGGTCTCCTGACTATTATTCTTCATGGGCCACTTATCAACTGTGTCAGCAAAAACCATCTGTTTTCACAGAGAAGGCAAGGGTAAAAACTGATAGGGAACCTACTTGGCTTGGGTGAAACTCAGCCACGCCGGGTGGGGTGGGGCAGCCCAGGCCTGAGACAGGCCCACAGGAGGGAGCATGCCCTCCAGCCACACGCTGCTGTCCCCAAGGCCAGCGTGGGACAGACTCCAGGGACCGCGACGACCCACCTTCAGTCCTGGATGGGGACCCCTGGCCGGGGCTGGCAGGGGAGCTGAGCCCCAGCTCTGAGGAGCCCCCGGTGACGCCTGGTGAGCCCCCACCCATGCTCTGTCTCCTGCTTTGGCTGTGAGGGAGAAGGGACAGAGGCCCGACTCCTCCACCCTCCCCGGGGCCCCCGTGACACCCTCTTCAGACCCTTGGGGGCTCTCAGGACTGACCTGCAGCCCCAGATTCAGCTCCCAACTGCACCCCCCCCCACTGTCCCCCTCCTCACCCAGCCCCCCGCCCAGCTGGGACCCCCCAGAGCAGCTCCCGGAAGAAGAGCCCCCGGCCACCCAAGCTGGCCAAGTCCACCAGGGCCCCAGTGCTGACTGCTGGAGCCCCCCGCCAGGGTAAGTCCGAGGCAGGCCTTCCGTCTGCAACAACTCCAGAAGGGGTCAGGCCAAACTGGGGACCCCCACGTGCAGGGTAGGGGGGCACCGCGTCCCCAGGGATTCAGTCAGGCCCAGGCTCCCCGCCTGGTCAGTAGAGCCGGGTGTCCACTCCCGGCAGGCCCCCAGGCCCCCTGCCCTGTCCAGACCCTGACTTTTTGCCACTGGCTGGCTGGCAGGCCGATCTCAGGCCCCTGACACGTCGGGGCCTCCGTCTTCCCAGACTGAAAACGAGGGTGTACCAGCCGCCTCCATGAGTCCCCTCACAGTGCCCCTTCCCGCCCGCCCCGCAGAGCGGCTGCGCCTGGTCTCCGGCCCCCACGGGTGCGCCGGCCGCCTGGAGGTGTGGCACGGCGGGCGCTGGGGCACCGTGTGCGATGACGGCTGGGACCTGCGGGACGCCGCCGTGGCCTGCCGGGAGCTGGGCTGCGGGGGCGCGCTGGCCGCCC
Source organism: Dama dama (assembly GCF_033118175.1). Taxonomy (NCBI): domain Eukaryota; kingdom Metazoa; phylum Chordata; class Mammalia; order Artiodactyla; family Cervidae; genus Dama; species Dama dama. The sequence continues at coordinate 68,826,630 of NC_083684.1, read as the reverse complement.
CCGGGGGGGCCCGGTTCGGCCCGGGCGCGGGGCCCGTGTGGATGGACGACGTGGGGTGCGGAGGCGGAGAGCAGACCCTAAGAGACTGTCCCCGAAGCCCGTGGGGCCGGAGCAACTGCGACCACAGCGAGGACGCAGGACTAGTCTGCACCGGTACGTGCGCCGCCCGCGGGCCACGCCCCTCCCGCGGGCCACGCCCCTCCCGCGGGCCACGCCCCTCCCGCGGGCCACGCCCCCATACCACTCACCTAAAGGTGTCCAGCCCCCTTCCCTCCTTCCTCTCTTCCTTCTTCCCTCCCTCCTCCCGACACCCACACTCATTCAGCCCCATGCACATGGGCACTGACCCAGACCTCGCTCTCCCGACTTGGGAGTCCTCGCGCTGCGGGACGAGGACGCAGCCGGCAAAGGGCGTGCCGGCGCACAGATGTGGGGTGGGCAAGTTGAAGGACCCACTGGAGGCAGACATCCGCCCACCCACCCAGGCAGGGGGCTGCTGCTGCTGCTGCTAAGTCGCAGGGGCCAGGAAATGCTTCAGGGAGTGGGTGCGAACTGGGAGAGGGAGCTGAGAGCCGCTCTGAGCCGCACCCCCACCCACACTGCCCCACCCTTCCCAGATGGAGCAGAGGCTCCACCAGAGCATGACATCCGGCCGGCCGCACAGAGGGATGATGTGGGGGTCTGGCGTGGGGGGTGTGGTGGGGGTGGAGACCAGGGCGACATAGGTCGGGGGACCCGGAGCCGTGAGGTTGGTCCCTCTGAGGGCTGTACCGTGGGGGCCGAGCTGTGGCCTCTGAAGCCTGGAAGGTCAGCCCAGGCTCCCCAGGGCGGTTAAGCTCTGGCGGGAAGTTGCGAACCCCATCGAGGGGCCGGGAGCTTGGTGTCTTACCTCCATCTCTGCTCCTCGGGGTGGGCCTTGCGGGAGCTCTGCACATGCAGCCGGGTGATGCAGGCCAGGGGTGTGGCACCCTCTCTGGTCTGTCCCCTTTAGACACCGACTGGGGGTTGGAGATGGACTCCACACTGTCCAGAGCCGGCCCTGCTCTCAGGCCACAAACACCTAACAGAAATGTCCCCAAACCTCTAGCCTAGCTCTCAGCCCCACTGCTAGGGTGACAGGGACGGGGTCTGCAGGCCTTTCAGGGGCAGGGGCTGCCAGCGTCTGGGGTGGAGCTGGGAGAGGCCGCCGGACATCCTACGTGCTCGGGACAGCGCCCGTGTCGGGGGAGCTGAGGATGAGAAGCCCTGCCCTGCAGGCCTGGGGAAGGCAGCTGGGGCATGGGGACCTGCTTGGGAAGGTGGGCCCTGGGCTCTCCCCTGGGGAGGCAGGGACGTGCCGGGGGCGGTGGACGGAGCAGAGCAGTGAGAACTGGAGGGGTCCTGTGTATCTTCCTGAGGTCCCCCTAGTGCCTGCACTCCGTCCATCCAGATGGCCCGTCTCAAAGCCTCTTCCTCACTTGTGAGGGTGGAGGGTCTGCTCTGCAGCCCTGTACTGGGTGTGGAGCAGGACCCACACGCGGCCTAGGCCCGCTCCCCCATCCTCGCCACCGCAGTCCCTGCCTGTCCACTGCAGTCTCCTTCCTCTCTGCTCTCCTCCCCCCGCCACGTCCAGGCCCGGCCCCCCGGCTGCGTCTGGCCGACGGGCCCCACGGGTGCGCCGGCCGCCTGGAGGTGTGGCACGGCGGGCGCTGGGGCACCGTGTGTGACGACGGCTGGGACCTGCGGGACGCTGCCGTGGCCTGCCGGGAGCTGGGCTGCGGGGGCGCACTGGCCGCCCCTGGGGGCGCCTTCTTCGGGGAGGGTGCGGGGCCCATCCTGCTGGATGACCTGCGCTGTCGGGGGAACGAGACGGCTTTGCGGTTCTGTCCAGCGCGGCCCTGGGGCCAGCATGACTGTCACCACCGGGAGGACGCCGGGGCCGTGTGTGATGGTGAGGGCAGCCCCGGGGAGAGGCCAGGGAGGGAGGCCTGGGGGGCTTCACCCAGAGGGGCGAGAGCTGGGGGAACTGTGTGTCTTTGGAAGGTTCTCCCAGGTGTCTGCACTCCTTCTGTCCAGGTGGCCCGCCTGCCCCGTTCATGCTCACCTGTGAATCCCCCCCATGGTGGTCCTGGGCTGGTGGTCGGGGAGCCGCCCGCCACAAGCAGGGGCTGGTGGTCACCTCTCCCCTCCCGCGCCCCAGGTATGCCTCTCGGGTATGTCCCTCCCACGGCCCCAGCAGCGGGCAGCAACAGCTCGGGGCCCAGGGGGGCCGCATCCAGGCCCCTGCCCCCCACGGCAAGCCAGGCCCAGGGGACGCCCGGTGTCTCAGCTCCGCCCGCCCTCCCGACCGCCCTTCAGGAGCCTGGGCCAGACGCCGGTGAGCCCCCTGTCCTCCCCTGAACCCTAAGTGTGGGGCTGAGCGTAGGTTTCCTGCCCTCCCCCTCCCGCAGCCCCCCGGGCGCCCCCTCCCTGCTCAGAGGACAGAGGGGAGGAGAGCACAGAGCGTCTGGGCCAGCTGGGGTCTCCTCACCCAGCTGGGTGAATGCATGGAGGGAAGACGGAGGATGGCCTGCCTCGAATTCTCTGTGTCCCCCCCCATGCCAGGGTCCCCCCAGCTGCGCCTGGTGGCGGGGCCCAGCAGGTGCTCGGGCCGGCTAGAGGTGTGGCATGCCGGACGCTGGGGGACCGTGTGTGACGATGGCTGGGACCTGCGTGACGCGGCCGTGGTCTGCCGGGAGCTGGGCTGTGGGGGGCCGCGGCAACCGGACCCCACCGCTGGCCGCTTTGGCTGGGGCGCCGGCCCCATCTGGTTGGATGACGTGAGGTGCGCAGGGACCGAGGCTGCCCTCGCCGACTGCCCCGCCGCTCCCTGGGGGAAGCACAACTGTGCCCACAATGAGGACGTTGGAGTCACCTGCGCGGGTGAGGCCTTGCTGTCTGCTGGCCCCTGGAGGGCTTCTTGGAGGATGGAACGGGAACTGACGTTGGCACTAATGTTGACTGAGTGCCTGCCTCCTAACCCCTGCCTGGGGAGGGCTGTTTTCACACAAGTGACCCCATTCACACCTCAGGATAAGTCCAAACTGATGGACGTTATGCCCACGTGAGGGACTTCCCAGGAGGTGCGGTGGTAAAGAATCCGCCTGCCAATGCAGGAGATGCCGTTCCATCCCTGGGTTGGGAAGATCCTCTCGAGAAGGAAATGGCAGCCCACTCCAGTATTCTTGCCAGGGAAATCCCATGGACAGAGGAGCCTGGTGGGCTGCAGTCCATGGGGTTGCAAACATTCAGACACAGCTGTGCAACTGAGGGCGTGTGTGCACACACACATACACACATGCGCGCACGTACACAGACACCAGTTTTACTGATGAAGATGTTAGTGTCAGTTGCTTGGTTGTCTCCAACTCTTTGCAACCCCATGGACTGTAGCCCACCAGGCTCCTCTGTCCATGGGATTCTCCAGGCAAGAGTACTGGAGTGGGTTGTTATGCCCTCCTCCAAGGGATCTTCCCAACCCAGGGAGGGAACCCAGGTCTCCCACATTGCTGGCAGACTCTCTACCATCAGCAGGAAAGCCTGGTGATGATACTGCAGCACAGACAGGTTGAGTAACTTGCCCAAGGTCACACAGCAACTAAGCGGCACAGCTGGGGTCCTTCCTCCTCTCCTTCCTACCAAGATTCACGGGGTCTCCCTCCTGGAGGGGAGCTGTGTCCTCCCTGAGATGAAAGGAAGCAGGCACAGGGGCACCGAGAGATGGTGAGAAGCCGGTGTGGTGGAGGGCCAGCTGAAGTGAGCTCAGCCTTGGCCTGTGCTCTCTCACGCGCCCTTGTTTCATCCAGCGGCAGACTCTGAGCCGGTCCCGAGGACTCAGAGCACTAGGAATGCAGCCCTGGCCTCCGAGAGGCCCGGGGCTTACTGAGGGACAGAGACATGAGCCCGTGTGATACGTTGTCACTCGGGAGGTTCTCCAAGACCACCCTCAGGTTCCACAGTTTTCTAGAAAGATTCACAACGGTCAGAGAAGCTGTCAGACTCAGGAGCAGGGTTTCCTGCAGCGGAAGGGCCCAGATTCACATCACAAGGGAGGAGGCAGCTGGGGTGGGATCCGGGAGAGACCCCTGTGAAGCCTCCTCTCCCAGGGGAGGGGTGCAGACAGCTCTTAATCCGCCCCCCTCTCCAGCAAAAACATGTGATCATGCCCGTGACGTGTTGCCAGCCAGGGATGCTCTCCCAGCTGGAGGCAGAGTGTTTTCAGGAGCTGGATCCCCCCATGTGGCTGGTGGCCCACGGGCACTCGCGAGCCACACTGTTAGCAGAGATGACCTGGGTGGTCCCGGGCCCCCAGGCGAGCAACACACTCCAACCAGGCAGGACGATGCCAGGGCTGGGAGGGCCCCCCTGCCTCCAGCAGCCGGGGGTGAAGGGCCAGACCCCTCTGTGGGCCAGACTGACCCTCGTCCTGCACCACTCACCCTCAGCATCACCCTCGGCATCTGCCACTTTCCCTATGCTACCCAGAAAGATGTTGGGTGAGCCGCGGAGGCTGAGAGCCCAAAGCTGGGGCACTTTCCCTCTTTCCCTCTCCTCTCCAAGGCCCCGGGGGCCACAGAAGGGTTTTGAGCTGGGGAGTGACCTGGTGCCACGCTGGAGGGGTGGTGACCAGTCAGCGGGTACAGGAGAAGGGCAGCGGCGAAGTAGATAGGATGGGTCAGAGTGAGGGAGCGAAGGTGGGCAGGCAGCTCAGGACCGCAAGTGCTCAGAGGCAGGATGGGGCCGCTGTGGCCACGGAGTGCCCCAGGCCCACCACAGGGCCTGGCTCATAGGAAACACTGGAATGCCACCTGTGGTGAGGCTGAGTGCTTGGGAACTCGGTGGCCGCCTGCAGGGGGAGACAGGAGAAGGCGGGGCCTGGCCAGGGACCTCACGGTGTCTGCTGTCTCCCCTACCACCTCCCCCCCCGCATCTCCAGGAACCCCCGGCCTGGACTCCATCTCAGACCCCTTCAGTTGGAGCTGGATCCCCAGCCTGGGCAGAGACCCAGATGCCTGGCTCCCAGGGGAGCTGGCCACCAAGCCCTCTGCAAGGCGGACCCCCAGCGTCCCCGAGAAAACCACCACCAAGGCCCCAGGGAAGATGCCCAAAAGCACCAAGAAGTGGGTGACTAAGAACGCAAAGAGACCGACCACTCAGCCCCTGGCGACGCCAACCACTAAGCACTCCAGGGTCCCGGGCACCCAGAGTCCCCCAGAACTGACTTCACGGACCACCACCACCAGCACCCCGGCCACGGGGGCCTCCCGAAGACCCACTTCCGAGTTTACCACCAGGCTGACCACGGAGGCCCCCCACAGGCTGACCTCGCACACCACCGTGACTCGGACTTCTCGAGCCCCCCGGGAACGGACCTCTAAGACTGTGGGGACACCCACCACCCAGGGCCCCCGATTAGTGACCTCCGAGGCCACCGTGGAGCCATCCGCTGAGGTCCCAGGACAAGGTTCTCCAGAGTCATTCACGGACCCGGCCCCCTCCCCCACCAGCGCAGCAGGTGGGTAGAGGAATGAGAAGGGTGAGACTGGCCCCTGGGGACCCTCGCTGACCCCTCCTGATCTGGGCCTCCCACCAGCAGGCCTGTTCCGGGTTCGTCTGGCGGACGGGCCCAACCGGTGTGCCGGGCGGCTGGAGGTGTGGCATGCTGGACGCTGGGGGACGGTCTGTGATGACGGCTGGGACCTGCGGGACGGCATGGTGGCCTGCTGGGAGCTGGGTTGCGGGAGGATCCGGCCTCGAGTGGGCAAAACCCACTATGGCCCCGGAACCGGGCCCATCTGGCTGGATGACGTGGGCTGCAAGGGCAGCGAATCCTCGCTGAGCGACTGCCCCGCCCGGGCGTGGGGACAGCACAACTGCGACCACGAGGAGGACGTGGGGCTCACCTGCACCGGTACGGGGGGCAGGGTGCGGGGCGGGGGACTTCACCTGCACCGGTACGGGGGGCGGGGCGCGGAGCGCGGCGCAGGGCCCCGAGTGGCGCCAGGAGATCCCGGCAAAGACCTCGGCAGCAGCAGCGGCAAGGACCCTGAGTCGGCTCGGGCTCTCCCCTCCCCTCTTCCTCCCCAGGCTACGCAGACGAGGAGGACTATCCCCCCTGGACCTGGGACCCCACCTCGGGGGAGGACCTGGCCAAGGGGACCACCGCTGCAGGGGTGCCCGGACACACCGTCTCCCGGGAAACAACGGGGAGCCCAGGCGCCCCCGTCCCAGCAACGAGGCGCCTTCCAAGCACAGGTGAGGGGCAGGCATGGGGTGGGGAGGGGCGTCTCCCTGCCAGGCTTCCTGAAAGACCCTCCTGAATGAGCTGGCCCGGGTCTCCGAGACCGCAGGCAGGTTTTTCTCGGCTCCAGAGATGCTAAGAACTTTCCCTCCCTGGACTCGTGTGTAACTGTCCTACAAGAACCTAGAAGGCGAGATCCCTTCCTCTGCCCCGCCCTGAGTCTCGGGATCAAGCCAGGCTCAGCAGAGCCCGGCCCCCAGTCCTCCTGCAGACCTTCTGGGGCCTCCGGGAATCAGCCTTGATGTCAAAGCCCGTGTCCCTGGAGCCAGAGCCTCCGCAGAAGTTCCCCAGTCCCCACACGGAGGCACAAGCCATCACCACGCCGCCGCCCCACTCCAGCCCCTCAAGCCTCTTCTCCCAGCGCATGCTCTGGGCTGGGCGGGGCTGAGGCTCGGAGGCGGGCTGGGGGGCCCCCACAGCTCCAGCCCCCGCTGCCGCATGGCCTCTGTCTCCCTGTTGCCTGTTTTCCTTCTTCCATCTGTGTGGTCACACTCGGGGCCTTGACCGGCTCAGATGGTGCCTATTTCTCTGCTCTTTGTGTGTGTGTGTGTGTGTGTGTGTGTGTGTGTGTGTGTGAGAGAGAGAGAGAGAGAGAGAATCTCTGTTCCATTCTGCTCAGTCTCTCTTGATCCCTCTCTGCTCCTCTTTCTTTTTTTCAACTTCTCACCCTCTGCATCTCGATCACTCTTTTTTCTTTTTCACCGACCATGTCTCTTTCTCGTCACCTTTCTCATTTTCTTTCCTCATCAAGTTCATGTCCCACCATTTCTGTTTCTGTCCTCCCTCCCCCACCTCGGTCAGCTTCTCTTTATCCCCGCCCCGGCGTCTGGCTCTTTCCTTCCATTTCTCACTGCCCGCCCTCCCGGCTCTGTCTCTCCATTTCTCGGCCAGTCTCTCCTCATGTCTCCTGTGTCCTCCCCCTCCTCCTGTCATTTTCAGCGTCTCACGCTCAGCTTCTCTGTTCCTCACCCTGCTTTCTGCGGTCAGTTTTATCTTCTCAGCTCCGTGTCTGTCTTCCTCCTCTCCTCTGTCTCCCCCTCCTCGTCTCTATCGCTCATCGTCCTCTCACCATTTTTCTCACTTTTTCTCTCCTTGTCAAGGCCACGCTTCATCACTCCTGTCTCTCCCAGTTTCTCTCTCTCTCCCCCGCCTTCCTTTCTCTTTCACTCCACGCCCAGCCTCCTCGCTGTTTCCCATCCGACCCCGCGGCCCGCGGCCGTTTCTCCCCTCTTCCCTCCTCCGTGTCCTCGTCCTTCTCGCCGACCCTCCGTCCCTCCGCTTCCCACGGGCCGGCTGCCTCGCCCGGCTCTCCCGGCCCCTCCCCTCCCCTAGGTGTCGCGTGCTTTGCTCGCTCCGCGCGGGATCCCGCCTTTTTCGCGCGTTCAGCAAGCATGCGCACTTCGCAGGCCTCAGCGAGAGAGGCGGGGCCTCGGCTGCAGGGACGGGGGAGGGGGAACGTCAATGGCCCAGCGCCGTGTGACGTCACAGGCGCTGGTACGCCTCCTGATTGGCCAGCTGGCCCACGCCCGCAGCTATAAAAGCGTGAAGCGTGCTATATAGTTCCCCTCTACCGCCTGGGTCGGTGTTCTCCTTGGGTGTCGTTCTTCCGCCGGAGGGACGGGGCGGGGGCGCTTAGCCGGCCTTGGAGCCGCCGAGATTTGGGCTCGGGGGCACTGGACTCGTGACTTAGGGCTCAGTTTCCAGCGGTGATGCTCTTCCGTGCCGTGTGGCCAGGATTCCAGAGCCTTCGGTCTCTGCAGCCGGGCGCCGCCTCCCTGTCTCGTCGCGCCCCCTCGCGGCGGAGACGGTCGGAGGCTGGTCACCCGCAGCTTTGAGGGCGGCGGTGTCCGGGCCTCTGAGAGCGCGCCTGTTCGTGGTGGGGGGGAGGGTGTGTGTGAGCACAGATAAGTACGAAACTAGGCACTGCGCGATGGAAATCCCGGGGGTCACATGTGCAACCTTAGTACTGGGAAGAGGGGCAGGGTTGGGTGGGGAGAGGTGGAAACAACAGACAGAAATTCTGTCCTTATTAGCAAGGGGGCCTTGGAAAAAAATGACTCCGCTTCATTGAGCCGCAATTCCTTACTTCGATAAAAACAAAGCCGCAGCTCCAGGGTCCCTGGAAAGAGTCAAGGACAGTGCCAGGAACACATGCCATTAACTGGGTGACATAAGTCCTGAATCCCATGGGTAGAGAAGCCTGGCGGGCTACAGTCCATGGGGTTACAAAGAGTCGAACGCAACTGAGTGACTAACACTTTCACCCTTTCATAGGTCCTGGTGTTGCCCTTGTGTTTCAGGTGGGAGGGAGGGGAATGAGGCTCGGGGACGTTGAACTCAGGAGCTGCGGCTGAGATCCATTTTAAACGATTTTGCACACAGTTTGCTTGTTGTACTGGGGAATTACTGAAGTCATTACAAGTGTGAATTCTGGAGTCTGGCTGCCAGGGTTCCAGCTGCGACTACACTGGAATTAGAACAAGGGGTTGGGTGACCTCAGGTCCCAATTCAACGAGCAAAATGTGTGTGAAATCACTTAAAACCGCAATGCACTGCTTGTTAGAGTTACTTACCGTAAATGAACAACAGCTGTAGAGTCCCAGGGACACAGCGATTATTTCTAGTAGAGCAGTGGGGAAAAGCTTGCAGAGGAGATGGCATCCTTTCCACCAGGAGACCGCATGAGGAAGGGGCTTCTCTGAGCAGCGATGACGGGAGCTGAGAACATTGCTTGTTGAGGACATGTCATCTCCGCTAGACTTTTAGCTGTCTCAGGTTTAGCTATGTCAGTTTCTATTGTTGCCATAACACCACCACACATTTGGGGTTTAAGACAACACAAGCTTATTATTTTGCAGTTTTAGAGGTTAGAAGCCCTGCTGGGGTCTCTCACTAGTTGAAATCAAAGATGGCAGGGCTGTATACCTTCTGAGGCTGAAGGGAAAGATTGTTTGTTCCCTGTGCTTTTTCTAGCTTCTAGAGGCTCCCTTATTCTTTGGTGCACTGCCCCCTCCTCCATCTTCAAAGTCAGCAATGTTGCGTCTCTGTGGTCCTTTTTTAATCTTTATATATTTGTCACTACAGTGAGGATTTGTGTGTGTGTTAGTTACTCAGTTGTGTCCAACTCTTTGTGACCCCATGGACTAGGGGGACCCCATAGCCCACTAGGCTCCTCTTGCCTGGAGTGGGTTGCCATTCCCTTACTCCAGGGGATCTTCCCGACTTAGGGATTGAACCCATGTCTCCTGCACTGGAAGGCAGATTCTTTACCACTGAGCCACCAGGGAAACCCACGGCTGGGATAGATTCTCTAAGAATGAGGATTTGTGTGGTAGATTGGGTCCCCTTGGGTTAATATAGGATAAACCCTTCATTTCAAGGACTGGACCATTAGTCAGTTTGCAAAGTCTTTGCCATGAAAGGTAACATATTCACAGGTTCTAAGGGTTAGAGCTTGGCCATCTTTGGGGAGCATTAGTCTGTCTTCCATGGGATCTGTGTTAAATGGGTGAATGAACAAACAATTGCAAGTTTGCCGTGTAGGTCTAGAGAGAGTGCACAGGAGGTGAAGATGGAAGCTTATGAAGGTTGAATTCTCTTTCCATTTCATTTGAAGCAACATTTCTTGAGGCTTCCTGGATGATGGAGTTTGAAGACACAGGCATTAGTTCATGCCTCAGATGATTGCTGTGTGGCAGGCATGAGTCCCAACCCCTTGGAACATGGATGGACCAAGAAAGAGAGGGGAAAGGGGTGTGTGTGAAGAATTGTCATTTAAAATGGAATGGTCAAGAGATGACTTACTAGGGAAATGCCAGTTAAGTGACAGGCTCAAGAGGCCAGGGGCACTCCCCTGCTGGTCCAGCGGTTTAGACTTGGCGCTGCCAACGCAGGGGGCAAGGGTTCAGTCCCTGGTTAGGCAACTTAAATCCCACCTGCCATGCAGTGCAGTCAAAAATAAATAAAATGAAAGGAAAAAGGAAAAAAAGAAGGGGAAAGCCATGCAAATACTTGGTTGGAGAGTGTTCCGTAAAGTGCAGTCAGCATGCACGTGCAGAGGCCATGAGGTGGGAGTGTGCTCAGCTGGTTGGAGACACAGCAGTGAGGTCGGTGGGGCAGAAGTGGAGTTCTTGGTGGGGGTGGCGGCAGGGGGTGAGGTCTGTGGTCCATTGTAAAGATGTCAGCTGTGATGGGGAGCCTGGAGAGGGAGCTAAAGGTGCTTTCTGGGCAGGGGGGTCAGCATGTGCAAAGACCCTGTGGTGGGGTCTTGAGAGAAGAGCAAGGATCCCAGCCTGGCTGGAGCGGAGTGAGCCAGGCAGGTGGGGGGGTGGGGTGACCAGGGGTGAGGCCAGCCTCAGGCTTTATTTCTATCTGACCCCACAGGGAAAGAGGTCTCCATTCAGAACCAGGTAGGCCTGCTGGATCTGAAGCCCAGTGTTGCTCCTTAGCTGTGTGACCTTAGGAAAATTCCTTGCCTTCTCTGGGCTTCAGGTTGGTCATCTGTAGGGAACCTGCAGCTTCTTTGCCCACCAGCTCCCCACGAGCTTGCCAAAAATTAACATGTCTTTCAGCGGCAAGGATGTGGGATAAAGGCGGGCCTGAGGATCTGCACCCACTTGTGAGGGCAGCTGGACAATGTCTAGAGAGATGGATGCTGCTCTGGTGGCTCAGTGGTGAAGAATCTGCCTGCCAGTGCCACCTGTGCCACGGCGTCCTCTGTGCTGCGGGGCAGACTCCTACCAGGGAAGCCCTGCAGGTCCCCTTTTTTCAGTGTATGTTTTAATGAAAAAAATCAAATCGATCACACACTAATGAACCATGAACGAGCATGCAGCCATTTCTTAGAACACATTTCAAGAACACACAGACCCAGGGAGCATGCCTGCCCTTGGTGGGTTGACATTTTAACAGGAAAAGCAGTTCCTATTTGTGTTCTTCTTGACGGAGTCCTCCTAAAACCTGGCATCCTGGGAAGAAAGCCTCAGAACACAGAGACAGGGATTACTCGGTTCTCTCTATTATCTCTCAAGGTGACAAGGATTGTCGTGAGCCTTCCCAGACGGGGGACACACCTTCAGGAGGAGTCCCGGCCAAGGAGACCCCCACTGAAGCCATGCCTGGCCCCCCTGGCACCACCAGGAGCTCAGGCCACCCCTCTCTAGCTCCCAGGCTCCGTGGGGACACAGGTGAGGCATGTGGCTTGGGGGGGGCGGGGCGGCCAGGGTGTTTGTGGGGTGGGCTGGAGAGGTGGTGGAGAAGGGAATGGCAACCCACTCCAGTATTCTTGCCTGGGAAATCCCATGGACAGAGGGGCCCCGAGGGCTACAGTCCACGAGGTCATAAAGATTCGAACACGACTCAGCAGCTAAACAGCAACAACAGAATGGAGAGGTGGATTGCAGATTTTCCAGTGGTGACCTAGCTCTCACCCCAGAAAGACCAGGCAGAAATATATCCTGAAAATATTTCTATCGACACCAGTAGTCTTCAGCTGGGATAACTAGCAACACGTGAAGGCATTTCAGGTTGTCACGGCTGGGAGCGGGGAGGCTAGTGGTCCCTGGTGGGTGGGGGCCAGGCTGCTGTACACACCCTCCAGCGCACAAGGAACCCCCCACCACAGAGAACCAGCCAGCCCCACATGGCGACAGGGCCAAAGTGGAGAAACCCGCACCTGTATCATGTTCGTCACTCTGACAAATCAACCAAAGAATGACAGGAAATCCTGTAAGAGAATGGGGGGGAAAGGCACAAACAGGCGATTTGCAGACTAGGAAGCCCAAATGCCCGACATGTATGTCTGGAAATGCTCACGCTCATAATGAGTCAGAAAATCCAAATGAAAACTGACAAGTGTGGGAAAAAAATGGAAAGGTCGATAATACCAAGTGTGGGTGTGGGTTTTGGGAGACAGGTATCCCCACTGGATAGAGCAATCAATAAAAGCAACCTAGAGCTGTTCAGTGAAATTAAATATGATTATACATTACCATCCAGCAACCCTGCTCCTAGATCTGTTTGTTGTTGTCGTTCAGACACTAAGTCGTGTCTGACTCTTTGTGACCCCATGGACTGCAGCATGCCAGTTCTCCTGGTCTTTCACTATCTCCTGGAGTTTGCTCAAACTGATGTTCATTGAGTCAGTGATGCCATCCAACCATCTCATCCTCTGTCACCCCCTTCTCTTGCCTTCAGTCTTTCCTAGCATCAGGGTCTTTTCCAATGGGTCGGCTCTTCGCATCCAGAGAAATTCTTTCACAGGCTTACAAAGGAATATGTGTGAGGATGTATTAGGGAATGGGAGGCAAGTTAAGTGTCCAAGAGAAGGGTAAGGAAGAAGAGAAATGGTTACACCTGATGGAATTCTATGCAGTGGCTAAAGCAATGGCAGGCTGTATACACAGCAACATGCATAGGTACTAACAACATAATACTGAGAAGTTCAGAAACAATGAGATGTCCAGCAGAATGTTATTTGCAGAAATTAAAAGCACAAACCCTAAAATATACATACACTTTTATATTAACATGAAAACATCTATGCATTGTATATTGTTTAAGACCACACATGAAACACATTAGACTGTGGGAGAAGATGAGGGGAAAAAATAAAACAAGAGGAGACATTGCAGGAACTATTGATGACAATGTACACGGGAGTATGATTGGCTTAACTCTCTGTTCCTTGGGTCTAAAAAATTAAGTCAATACCTCTCTAGGTATCTGAGCCCCTGTGAACACAAACCAAGCTGAGATTCTTGAAATGATAACCAGAAACAGTTAACATTTATGGAGCAATATACCATATGTCACGCACTATTCTGTGCACTTTATGTGTGTTAGTCTTTAACATTTATATATGTTAATCCTTGTAGCAGCCACACGAGGCCTAATGAGTGATGTAGGTGCTATAATTGTGCCCATTTCACAGATGAGAGAAACTGAGGCACAGATATCAATGCCTATGGCAATATAAGTAATGATGAGAATGCTTATTACCTGTTTGGCATTGCGTAAGTGCTCTGTGCATGCACAGGCTCTCTGAACCCTCATGGTTATAGGGGAGATACATGGATCGTCTGTGGTTTACAGAAGGGGAAGAAACTGAGATTCAAGGCAGTTAAGTCATTTGTCCACAGTTACCCAGCTAGGAAGCAGTGGATCTGGGGTCTAAATCTGGGTGGCCTGGCTGGAGGCCAAGCCCTTTATTTAACTGTTCCTCTGACCCTGCAGGGGGACATGAGGCACCTCAGGGACCCTGCAGAAAAGTGGAATTCAGTCAAGCTGTGCTATTCAATATGGTAGCTACCAACACAGGCAGCTGTTTAAGTTAATCAAAAACTTGAAAAAGGAAGGACCTACTGTTTAGCACATGAAACTATACTCACTATTTTGTAATAACCTACACGAGAAAATCAGGGCTTCCCTGGTGGCTCAGACTATAAAGAATCTGCCTGCAATGCAGGAGACCCAGGTTTGATCCCTGGGTTGGGAAGATCCCCTGGAGAAGTGAATGGTTAACCACTCCAGTATTCTTGCCCGGAGAATTCCATGGACAGAGGAGGCTTGCAGGGTACAGTCCATGAGGTCGCAAAGAGTCGGACATGACTAAGTGACAAACACTGTATGAGAAAATAATCTGAAAAAGAATATATATTTATCGATGGCTGAATCACTTTTCTGTACACCTGAAACTAATGCAACACTGTAAGTCAACTATACTTTAATTAAAAAAACTTACAGTGCTTGCTTCTGCAGCACATATACTAAAGTTGGAACCATACAGAGAAGATGAGCATGGCTCCTGTGCAAGGATGACATGCAAATTTGTGAAGTATTCCATACTTTTTTGTTGTTTAAAAAAACTTACAAAAAGAATTTACAAAATTTACAAAAAGAAATCCATTCAAAGTAAAAAAAAAAAAAAAAAGTTGAGAACTTCCCTGGTGATGTAGTGGATGAGAATTCACCTGCCAATGCAGGGGACATGGGTTTGATCCCTAGTCCAGAAAGATTCCACACGTTGCAGAGCAACTAAGCCTGTGCGCAACAACTATGGAAGTCAGCACTCTAGATCCCGAGAGCCACACGTACTGAAGCCCAGGTGCCCTGGAGCCTGTGCTCCCCAACAAGAGAAGCCCGCACAAAGCAACGAAGACCCAGTGCAGCCAAAATAAAAATGTTAAAAATTGAAAAAGGAAACATTTGGTTCCTTAGTTGAACCACATTTCAAGTCCTCAGAAGCCACAGGTGACCAGCGGCTACCATACTGGCCAGCACAGAACATTCCCACCGCTGAGAAAGTGACACTTACTGGCCCCGACTCTGGATGCAAAGGACTTGGGCTCAGACCTTGTCTTATAACTTTCAAACTGTGTCAGTGTGTGACCTCAGGCAAATTATTTGCCCTCTTGGCCTGATTTCCTTCATCTGTCAAAAGAGGTTAAAAACCACATTTGCCTGGAAGAGGGGACGGTTTCTCCTATTCAGGCCTAAAATTTGGGGGCATTCCAAGCATTTTGTAATGAAGATAAAATCTTAATACCATAGGTTAGAAAAATAGAAACGAATGCAAAAACAATCCACGATGAAGTAAATAAAATCTGAACTTAAGTCGGATCCGACCTACCTCACCAGGATCTGACAGCCAATTACAGGGGGGATTCCAGTGAGGTAGTCCGGATCCTGCCTTGAATTAAAATTTTGACTTTTTGTTCATTGTGGATCTTTCGCATTAATTTTGATTGTTTAAAAATAGGGCAAAAAGATACTGGTCTTGATTACTTGATTCCGACCTCTCCTACATTCCCTCCGAGCACCTCCCATGCCCTTCGCCTCTTTATCTCCCTTCACCCCATCTCTGCCCTTCCGCCCCCTCTTGCATCCCACACCCCCGGCCTGCATTCCCCTGGCTCCCTCCCGCATCCTCCCACACCCGCTGCGCACATCTACCCCCGACCATCCTGCATCCCGGGGTACTCCTCCGCGTCCCCCTCTCCCCGCGCGCCCATCCCCGCATCCTCCAGAGGAGAGGACGCCAGGTGGCGCTTGGAGACATCCGAGCATTCGGGGAGGTGGGGCACTAGGGCCGGGTGAAGTCTGCCGGCGACCCGTGACGTCGCAAGGCCCCGCGCCTCCCCATTGGCCATACCGTCTGGAGGGCGGGGCGCGCCGCGAGGTGGGCGGGGCGGCCTGACCTCGGCCGTCTGTCTTTCCTCCGCCAGGCTCCCCGAGGAGGCCGTGGCCAGAGCGCCGGCTGCGGCCCACGACGGCCAGGACCGCGCCCGCCGCCCCTTCACCAGCCTCCTCCGCTGTGCCGGGGTCCGCCGGCCCTCCGCTAACGTCCGCCTCCGCACCGCCGCTCACCCGCACGGCGGCCTCAACGCCGGAGGCCACCCCTGACGCGCCCTCCGCGGTGCCGCCCAGCCCGGCCGCGGCCTCTCGGGGGAGCATCCACCGCACCTCGACGAGCCCCAGCCTTACCGGGCCCTCCCCTGACGCCGCCGCGGCTCCCGCGCCGACCTCTGGGCTTTCGCCCACCCCACCGCCTACCGCGCCCAAGGAGCTCACCTCAGACCCCTCTGCGCCGGCGGCGGCGACCCGCCTCTCCCCTACCTCAGGGCTGACCCCGGAGCTGGACAGAGCCCCAGGCCGGGGCATGTCTCCCCAGCCCAGCGCAGTTCCAGAACCTTCCAGTTCCCCAGACCGCTCCACAGGGCCTCACCCCACCAAGGCCCCGTACTCCACCGTGACCTCTCACCCCACCACGGCCCCGTACTCCACCATGACCTCTCACCCCGCAGCGACCTCTCACCCCACCACAGCCCCGTACTCCTCCATGATCTCTCACCCCGCAGTGACTTCTCACCCCACCACGGCTCCGTACTTCACCATGACCTCTCACCCTGCAGCGACCTCTCACCCCACCACCGTCCAGTACTCCACCATGACCTCTCACACCGCAGCGACCTCTCACCCCACTACTACCCTTTACCCCACAACGACCCCTCGCGCCACCACGACCCCTCACCCCACCACGACCCCTTATCCCACCACGACCCCTCACCCTACAGTGATCTCTCACCCCACTACTGCCCTTTACCCCACCACAACCCCTCACGCCACCACGACCCCTTATCCCACCACCACTCCCCAGTCTACCTCAACCCCTCACGCCACCACGACCCCTTATCCCACCACCACTCCCCAGTCTACCTCAACCCCTCACCCCGCCACAACCCCCGCTCCCATCACTACTGCTCAGTCCACCACAACCCCTCACCCCGCCACAACCTTTCACCCCATCATGACCCCTCACCCCGCCACCACCCCTCACGCCGCCACAACCCCTCACCCCACCACGACCACTCAGCCCATCACCACCCCGTACCCTGCCACAACCCCTCACCTCACTACCACTACTTACCGCGCCATGACACCTGACCTCACCTCAGCCCCTGTGGTCACTGCCAAGTCCGTTCTAACTTCCTTGGAAACAGAACCTCCGTCTCCCTCTCCAGTGAAGCCCAGCCTGCACCCCCAGTTGAACTTCACGGGGCCCCAACACCCCTCCACATCTCCAGCCTCGGAGTCTAGCCTGTCTCCCGCCCCAAGCATGGATATATTGTCCACTGAGAACTTCAAACCAGCCACAAGCCAGAGCCCCCAAGTAACCTCTCCACCTACCCAGACTCCACACTCAGCCCCTGACCCCACTGTGACCCCTGTGGGGTCATCTGGGGACCATCTGACTCCTGTGGCCCACCCCTTGGATCAGCCGCCCCCTGACCACCTCTCCCTCGGGCCAGCTCCCAGTCCGAGTTCAGGCCCTCTGGGCCCGTGTGAGGTCCCAGTGCCACCTGTGAGGGTCATGGCTTGCGAGCCGCCTGCCCTGGTAGAGCTGGTGGCCGCTGTGAGGGACGTGGGCAGCCAGCTGCAGAGGCTGAACCAGGCCCTGGAGCGAGATCAACAGGAGCGCCGAGCCCTGGGACTGGGCTTGACCCAGCTGGTGGAGGCCACCCAGGGTCTGGGGCAGCTGGGTGAGGTTGTGAAGAGACTGGCAGAGGTGGCCTGGCCCCCCACCACACCTTTCCCAACCACTACCACCCCTGAGTGGGAAGAGAGGCCTCTGCGGGGAGATGTGTGACCATATCGGAGGGACTTAAGCCACTCCCAGACAACAGCAACAACAAAGGAAAACCAAAGTATCTACTTAAACACAAAGTGTGAATGATGTTTCTGGGGCACTGGGGGAGGTGGAATCACAAGACGATCTGTTTGTGAATGCCTCAGGCACCACACGAGGTGATGAAGGTGACCGTAATGGTGATGATGGTCATGAAGGCAGTGGTGACAGCTATCCTGAAGGTAATGATCGTCATGGTGATATTTATGTTGGCAATGACGGTCATGAAGATCATGGCGATAGCTGTTGTGACGGTGATGTGATGATGATGATGGAAGTGGTCATGGGATGATGCTGGTGAGGGTGAAGACGATCGTGGTGGTGACGGTGGTGATGATTATTATGGTGATAACGAGGGTGCTGAAGGTGATCACAGTGGCGGTGACGGTCTTGAAGGTCACAATGATGACTATCATGATGGTGATGAATGATGGAAGTGACAATGGTCGTGATGAGGATAGTGGAGGTGATGGTGGTAATCACGATGGCAATGACGATGGTGATGATGAAGCCCCACGTGGGCAGAAATCTTTGTTCACAGATGTATGTCCAGCTCTTAGAATGGAGCCTGACACAACATGCCCCCTCCATTAATACCTTCTGAATGACTGAACTCATCGTCATAGTAATAATGACTAATGTTCTCCAGGCGCTTCCTACGGGTAGGGCTCTGTGCGGAGGGCTTTGCACGCATGATGTCATTGTATCTTCATGAACAGCCTCTGAGGAGGGTACTGTTTCCACAGCTCGGCAGGGAGTGGGTGAGCTCTGGAGCCTAAATGCCTGAGTTTGAGCCCTTGCGGGACCGACCCTGAGTCAGTTACTGCTTGGTCTGAGTTTCCCCATCTCTTAAAGGGGGATAGTAACAATACACAGCCCGTGGGGCTGCTGTGATGATTAACTGATAGATTAGTGCCTATGCGAGAGTGCTTTGCACAGGGCCTGCCTCTTGACACCTGCTCTCCATGTGATCGTTATTACCGAATTGTCCCCACTTTATAGGTCAGGGCACTGAGGCACAGAGACGTTTGGTCCTGTGCCCTGGTCACTCAGGGAGTGTGCAGTAGGCTCGTGACTAGAACCCAGGCCCGTCTGACCCAGGGCCCTTGCTCACAAGGTGTTAAGTGCCCCCAGTCAGCTCACCCTGGCTTCAAGGCCATGTGCTGGCTGTGGGGCCTCTGGAAGTTAATTTCCGTTCTCGAGTCTCAGTTTTCCCATCTGTCCAAGGAGGGAGTAGAGGCCTCCTGCCTCCTGGGGTGGTCATGAGGATTAGAAGCGTTACTGCAGGTGACAGCGGAGCTCGGCACGAGTTCACGAGGGGTCACGACCACTTCTCACTGCACTTCTCTGTGTCCCACACACTGGCGGCTCTCTTTTTTTTAAATATGTTTTTGGCTGTGCTGGGTCGTCATTGCTGCGTGGGCCTTCTCTAGTCCCAGAGGGTGGGGTCTCCTCTCTGGCTGTGGTGCAGGGCTTCCCGTTGTGGTGGCTTCTCTCATTGCAGAGCTCGGGCTCGAGGGTGTGTGGGCTCCAAAGCTGAGGCACGTGGGCTCAGTGGTTGCAGCTCCTGGGCTCTAGAGCACAGGCTCAGTAGTTGGGGCGCCCAGGTTTAGTTGCTCCAGGTCATGTGGGATCTTCCCGGACCAGGGATCGAACTGGCATCTCCTGAGTTGGCAAGTGGATCCTTTACCACTGAGCCACCAGGGAAGCCCCATTATGGACTCTTAATACACTACCTCCCACCCTCCCTACAGCCCTCAGAGGGAGCAACTTGACCCCTGTTTCGGAAAGGGCTTGGAGACTCAGAGAGGCCAGGCTCCTTGCCCAGGGTCACACAGCGGAGCTGCAGGGCCTCAGAATAACACAGTGTCAATCCCTCAGCTCCCCTCCTCCCCCCTCTCCCCAGATCAGAGCCTGGCTCTGAGGTCCTGGAAGGTCACGGAGCTGGCGCCCCCGCGGTCCGGCAAAGGCCAGCAGGGTCCAGTTACTTGCTGGGGGTGGGGAGGGATATTGTCTGGGGGTCTTGGTAGATGAGCTGTCTGCCCCTGCCAACAGACCAAGGAGCACGCTGAGAATCCTCTGTTCCCCCCGGGTCCCATTAAGCCCTAAGACTTAAATAACTGCTGACTGGTGCCCTGGGGAAGGTGTCTGCCTGCATTCCCCTTGCTGTCCCGGCTCGTCGGGGTTCCAAGGGTGGCACCCCGACTCAGAAGCCAGAGGCGCCCTCTTTCATCCCCAGATGGGAGTAGGTGCACCCTCGCTCCAGCCCCCCTCCCCAGAGGGTCCCCCCTGGGGGTTCAGAATCCCAACTCCACTGTCTGCAAGCCAGGGTGGCGGGGTCTCCCGGGCACCCGGGCCCAAGGTCCTTCCACCCTCTGCCACCTTCTGCCAGCCCCGAAGAAGCGGGTGCTTAATTATCCGGTCACTTTATCCCCGCTTGGCCAGGCAGCTAAGCCCAAACATCTGGCCCCGGGGCCCACGGCCAGGATGGGAGGCCAGCCCCCACCTACTGCTGGCCCTGACCCCGGACACCTCCCCCAGGACATCTGAGCCCGCTCCTCTGCCTGCCAGCTTGCAACAAGCCCAAAACAGTAGCCGCAGAGGCCTAGCAAGCTTGACGCAGAGAAAACATTTGACAAAATTAACACCCATTCATGGTTTACAAACGCGCACACACGCACGCACACGCACACACTGTCTGCAGAGTAGGAGCAACGGGAGCCCCCTTAATCAGATAAAGGGTGGAGAGGGAGCCACAGGTCTGTCATTTCCCCACAGACGATGTGACCGGCCACGTCGAAAACCGCACGGAATCGAGCGGGCAAATGTTTAGCGTTAATGACAGTTCAGCTGGGATGAGGGGTCAGTACTCTAAAATCATGTTCTCACCATTCCCTGCACCTCTAAGTGTGTGTGACCCAGATCAGAAGCATCGGCCTTGCCTCCAGGAGCTGGTTAGAAAAGCAGAATTCCAGGCGCCATCCAGACCCCCCTGGATAAGCATCTGTGTTTTAACCAGGTCAGGGGTCGGGGTGCGGGCAGGGGCAGGGTGGGGGTGGGGGTGACGTTTGGGTGCAGCCCAGCCATTTGCATGTCTGAACTAAACATGAACTGCGGGCCAAGGACAGTGTCTCTGAAGCCTTGTGCAGCCGGACCAGGCAGAGAAGGGAGTGGGTTGGGTGTAAACCCCACTGGTTTAATGCTCTACAGCCACTAATCAGCCTGATGTGGGTGGTGAATTTTGATTCTGTGTTTTGTGACTGGTGATTCTGCGTTTTGAAGCTGATGGGACAAGGAAGCAGGCTCTGCGTGCTCATGCAACGTCCCACTTCCCTGAAGGGTTCTGATGACCAATTCCTGGCTGTCTGCCCTCAGGCAGACTCCACGACCCCCTACCCTCTTGAGGGTCTGCCCATGATTATCCTGGTGCCCGGGGAGCACGACATTCAGTAGCAAATGGGGGATGGGGAGGGAGGGGGAAAGCTTTTCTTAAAAAATTTTTTTTTTATTTGTCTATTTCTTGGCTGCACCAGGCAGCATGCCGACTCTTAGTTCCCTGACCAGGGATCAAACCCATGGCCCCTGTAGTGGAAGTGCAGATTCTTAACCACTGGACCACCAGGGAATGTGTTAGTTGCTCAGTCGTGTCTGACTCTTTGTGACTCCATGGACTGTAGCCCACCACATTCCTCTGTCCATGGGGTTCACCAGGCAAGAATACTGGAGTGGGTTGCCATACCCTCCTCCAGGGGATCTTCTCTACCCAGGGATCAAACCCAGGTGTCCAGCATTGCAGGTAGATTCTTTACCATCTGAGCCACCAGGGAAACCCTAAACCACAAAGGAAATCCCAGAAAAAAAAACTTTTTTAAAAAACAAGAAATCCCACATTTTCATTTTATACTGGACACCCACAAATTTTTGTAACTGGTCCTGCTTGCAAGCTTGGGGTTCCCCTGCTGGGGTGTAGCCAGAACTTCCTTGGTGATCAGAGGCCCGTAGACACTCTGGGCGGGTGACTGGGGAGTAAGACCAAAGACTTTGGAATCAGACTCTGCCACCTTTTGACTTTAGGATTTTTGGAAAGTATGGCCTCGACAGTCTTGTCTGTAAAGTGGAGAGAGATGTGAGCAGGTCCTGTGTGACGAACAGGTTCTGAATTTGACGATTTTAGAAAAAGGGCAGGGTTTTCCCTTTTATTTTTAACGGGAACTCAGAGGCTCAGAGAACACGATCAAGGTCACAGCGTGAGAACTTGGAAATGCCTGTGTTTTTGTTTTTGTTTTTTGGAGCAGTCTCATTGAGATGAAATTGACGTGCCAAATTAACCCTTTAAAATTTTTTATTGAAATACAGTTGATTTACAATGTTGTGTTAGTTTCAAGTGTCCAGCGAAATGATTCAGTTAAGCATGTATACATTCTCTTTAAGATTCTTTTCCATTATAGGTTGTCACAAGATGCTACATACAGTTCCCTGGGCTGTACAGAAGGTCTTTGCTTATTTATTTGGCTGTGCTGAGTCTTAGTCGTGGCATGTGGGATCTAGTTCCCTGACCAGGGATCAAACCCAGCCCCTGTATTGAAAACACGGAGTCTTAGCCACTGGACCACATACTGGACTGTATAGTGTGTATATTTTAATCCCAAACCCCTAATTTATTCCCCCTTTCCCCTTTGGTAACCATTAGTTTGTTTTCTAAGTCTGCAAGTCTATTTCTGTTTTATAAATTAGTTCATTGGTATCATTTTTTTTAGAGTCTACCTTTAAATGATATCACATGGTATTTGTCTTTCTCTGTCTTACTTCACTTAGTATAATAATCTCTAGGCCCATCTAGAATTCACCCTTTTGTATGTACAATTCGATGACTTTTTTAATACAGTCAGAGAATTAAGAACATTCATACAATCTAATTTTAGAGCTTTTCCCACCACCATCACCACCCCCCAAAAGAAAACCATGAGCAGTCACCCCCATCTCCCCTGGTGATCGCTAAGCTTTCTTCCTCTGTGCATACAGAGAACCCTACCACAGATGGTTTCCAGGTTTTTGAGGTTCATCATGATGTGTGTGTCTGTGCTTCCTTCCTTTATCTGCCTGCCAACGCAGGAGACACAGAAAACACGGGTTTGATCCCTGGGTCAGGAAGATCCCCTGGAGAAGGAAATGGCAACCTGCTCTGGTGTCCTTGCCTGGAGGATCCCATGGCCAGAGGAGCCTGGCGGGCTACAGTCCAGGGGGTCACAAAGAGTCGGATAGGACTGAACATGCACGCATGTGATATTCCATTGTATGGATGGACTGCATTTCTTTCTTGCTTGCTTTTTTTTTTTTTTTGGCTATGTAGCACAACTTGCAGGATCTCAGTTCCCCGACCAGGGGTTGAACCCCATCCTCTGCAGTTGAAGTGTGGAGTCCTAACCACTGGACTGCCAAAGAAGTCCCTAGACCACATTTATTTTATTGCTTTGCCAGTGACTTGACATCTGGGTTGTGTCCATTCTTCAGCTATTGTGAGCAATGTTGCCATGAATACTTGTGTGGACACATGTTTTTATTTCTTGTGGGCATCTACCTAGTACCAAAATTGTGGGGCTGTATAGTGGAAAATTCTGAAAGAGATGGGAATACCAGACCACCTGACCTGCCTCTTGAGAAACCTGTATGCAGGTCAGGCAGCAACAGTTAGAACTGGACATGGAACAACAGACTGGTTCCAAATAGGAAAAGGAGTACATCAAGGCTGTATATTGTCACCCTGCTTATTTAACTTATATGCAGAGGACATCATGAGAAACGCTGGGCTGGAAGAAGCACAAGCTAGAATCAAGATTGCTGGGAGAAATATCAGTAACCTCGGATATGCAGATGACACCACCCATATGGCAGAAAGTGAAGAACTAAAAAGCCTCTTGATGAAAGTGAAAGAGGAGAGTGAAAAAGTTGACTTAAAGCTCAACATTCAGAAAACTAAGATCATGGCATCTGGTCCCATCACTTCATGGGAAATAGATGGGGAGACAGTGGGAACAGTGTCAGACTTTATTTTTCTGGGCTCCAAAATCACTGCAGATGGTGATTGCAGCCATGAAATTAAAAGACTTACTCCTTGGAAGGAAAGTTATGACCAACCTAGATAGCATATTAAAAAGCAGAGACATTACTTTGCCAACAAAGGTCTGTCTGGTCAAGGCTATGGTTTTTCCATTGGTCACGTATGGATGTGAGAGTTGGACTGTGAAGAAGGCTGAGCGCTGAAGAATTGATGCTTTTGGACTGTGGTGTTGGAGAAGACTCTTGAGAATCCCTTGGACTGCAAGGAGATCCAACCAGTCCATCCTAAAGGAGATCAGTCCTGGGTGTTCATTGGAAGGACTGATGCTGAAGCTGAAACTGCAATACTTTGGCTACCTCATGCAAAGAGTTGACTCATTGGAAAAGACCCTGATGCTGGGAGGGATTGGGGGCAGGAGAAGAAGGGCATGACAGAGGATGAGATGACTTGATGGCATCACCGACTCGATGGACATGGGTTTGAATAAACTCCGGGAGTTGGTGATGGACAGGGAGGCCTGGCGTGCTTCGATTCATGGAGTCGCAGAGAGTTGGACACGACTGAGCGACTGAACTGAACTGACAGTGACTCCACGGGCTTCCCTGGTGGCTCAGTGGTAAAGAATGCACCTGCCAATGCAGGAGACACGGGTTCAACGCTGGGGTCGGGAAAATCCCCTGGAAGAGGAAGTGGCAACCTGTTCCAATATTCTTGCCTGGGAAATACTCCTGAGAGGAGCCTGGCGGGCTATAGTCCACGAGGTCATAAAAGAGTCGGACATGACTGAGCAACTGAGCACGCACACATAGTAACTCCAAAGTTAATTAATATTCTGAGGAACTGCCGGGCGGTCTTCCAAAACGGCTGCCCCATTTTTCGCATTCCCCGAGCCCCACAGGAGGGCTCCAACTTCCTCTCCTTGCCAGCACGTGTTGCTGTCTGTCTGCATACTCCGGTCATTGCCTGGCTCTGAAGGCTTTTCAGCTTTCCTTTCCATGTAGCTGCCCCAACTCCCATCTCCTCCAAGGGAGGGGTGGCCCCCTTGCCAGCACACACTCACACACCCAAACTCACACACACACACGTATGCTCAGGCCTCCAGCCCCTGACAGCCGAGGCACACAAGCGTGCACCTCAGACCCTTGAAAGGCTGGCCTGGATTAGAATCCCCCCGCCGCCTGACCCGCCGTGTGAGCTCAGGCAGGTGGCTCGGCCTCTCTGGGCCCCCTGTGCCCGCCCCTGGGGTGGGGAGGGTCTGAGGGACCCCCTCCAGCATCGTCAGGAATTGCCACCTACCAGGAGTTGCTTGAGGGGTGAGCGGCTTCCTTCCTGTAAAGTGTAACGATCTGGTATCCTGTGTCCTGTAATTAAGTAATGCTTAATGACTGCCCCCACGGGGCCCTTCCTCCTGCTGCTCCTGGGGCCCTTCGCTGGTCATTATCGCCTCCTCCCAGTTAATCCCCAGCTGCCGCCACCAATTTGCGCCCTCCGCCCTGCCTTGCTCCTCTTCACTGCCCCCCACCTCGGTGCCACTCTGCCCCAGCCACCTCCAGCTTTTTGGGGACACACTCTTGGCAGCGTTGCTTGGGCTGCTCACAGGTGAGGGGACAGGAAGTCCTGCTCTTGCTGCCCCCCCCCCAATGCACCCACCGTCTTATTCTCTCCAACAGCCCCCTACTCCAGGAAGCCCACCGCGATTGCCCGGAACATGAGTCCATGTCCCCAGGTCTCTGGATTGAATTTAGATGGAAAGGGTCCTTGGGCGTCCTTCCACCACCCCGACTACCCACCAGACAACACCTCGGCGGCCGCAGCAGGAGCCTGGGGGGGGTGCGGGGGCCAGGGAGAGGGTGACACACGATCCCGCCTGGGTTGTAGCCTTTCTCTGGGCGGGCAGCCAAGGAGGCCACGGAGAGGAAGAGAGAGTGTTTGCAAACAGGGTGGCTGCCAAGAAGGGGCCGGGGTGAGGGCGGGGGGAGGTGTGAAGGAGAGGGGGGCCCAGCGGTGACTGGCAGCCACGCCTGGGACTCTGCTTCCCCTGCCACACACACGCGCGCACACACACACACGGGTCCAGTGTCTGCACACAGCCAGGTGCATTCCACTCTCGACCCTCACACGAGGTCACACAATTCCCTGAGCACACGGGGGCTCGCAGATTCACAAAACACGCAACTCATGTCGTCCACGTGGAGTGAGACACACTCAATCCTCACGTCTCTCTGTCACTCACACACACACCATTATCTGCACACACACACGGGCTCAGATGGGTGCTCATGGACACACAAATACACACAAGTTTCAGGTAGGAACTTGAGAGATGCACGCTCCAGTTCCTGCCCGAAAACAGCAAGGCACTTTCCAGCTCCGGTGTTTAATCTCTCTCCTTTTCACACATGTCTGTGCAGAGCAGGTGCAAACACACTCACCCCCAGGGACACTCAGAAACGCACACACAGAGCCAGCATCTCGTGGACCACCAGAGGGACCACTGTCTGCCATTCTTCCTGTCTCTCTCTGTCTGTCTTCCTCTGTCTGTCTCTCCCTTTCTCTTTGTCTCTGCCTCTCTTCCCTCCCTTCTCTGTCTCTCCTCCACAACATGCCCTTCAGGGCACACTTACACGCACGCACACACACAGACAGACACACATGCCGGCCTTCTCTGTCCCAGGCTGACAGACCAACAGCATCGCGGGGACCTAAGTACCAGAAGGACTTTATTTGCAGAGAGCCGCTGGAGTTAGAAAGACAAAAACGCGTTACCAAGAGGGCGCAGACCCAGCTGGTGGGACAAGGGGCAGAGGGAGTGAGGCGGGGAGTGGAGGGCGCCCAGCGAGTGGAGACACGCGGGCAGAACGACAGGCGTGCGCAGGAGGGCCGTGCAAAACCGGAGGGATGGGCCGTGCACTCCATCTGTGGGCCGCCTGCACGCGCACGCTCGCCCCTGTGCGTGGGCTCCACCGGAGGGGATGCTGGCGAGACCCCGGGCCTCTGGGAGCCCACACTCCGGCAGAAGACACAGAACAACCGGGATGGGTAATGCAGGCAGCCATGTGGCTGGACGGGAAGGTGTGTCACAGAGGAAGGGCAGCGGAGAGGGGTGGGGATGGCCTGGCTGATTTGGGGTTGGGGGCCGTGGGTGCCGCGGCCGGGAAGGTGGACGGGTGCGGACTGACACGGGGCCGCTCAGAGACCCCCGGGCGAGGCCGCAGACAGACGGTGAGGTGGGAAACAAGGACAGGAGGCAGACAGACGGCAGAGCAGCCAAGAGCCGCCCCCCAAAGCGGAGGGGGCACCCCCGCCCCGCCCTCCTCACCCCGAGTCCTCGTCCTCCCCGAGGTACACCTCCTCAGCCTCCCCCTCCCGCTGCCTCCAGGGCCGCCCCAGGAAGCCCCGGACCGAGCTCACGGGGCTCCTCCTCCGCGGCTGGGGCTCCAGCAGCCCCCACAGCAGGCTGTCGGCCGTGGGCGTCAGGCCGAGCCAGGGCCGAGGCCGGTGGTCGGGCTGGCCCGAGGCCTGCCAGACGACGAAATCCTCGTAGAAGGGGTCGGCCTCGGCCAGCGGCTGGTCCCAGGGGAAGTAGCCGGTGAGAAGGCAGAAGAGCAGGACGCCCAGCGCCCAGGCGTCCAGGGCGGGCTGGATGGGCAGCCCCTCTGGAAGGGGCGGGGGCGCACAGAGCTCGGGGGCCGTGTAGGGGATGGGGGCCCCGGCCAGGCGCAGCAGGGTCCCCCGGGGCCGCGTGTGCCCGAAGTCCGCCAGCTTGACCCGCCGGCAGTCGGGGTCGCACACCAGCACGTTCTCGGGCTTGAGGTCCCGGTACACCAGGCCGAGGGAGTGGACGTGCTCCAGGGCCGAGGCCAGCTGGGCCGCGCAGCGCTGGGCAGCCGGCTGCGGGAGGCCCACCTGCGGGAACGGGCGTCAGGGGCCAGGCCCAGGGCTTGTCCTCAGCCCCGGGGACAAGCGTCGGGGTCCCACCTCCCCAGCCCACCAACCGGGGCTGGCCCTGGAGCTTGTCCTCAGCCCCTGAGAGCAGGCCCAGGGCGACAGAGGCCTGGTTGGCCCTGATGAGCCCCGTGGGCTCGGGGTGAGCCTGTGAGCTAGGCTCCGCGTTGCCTCTGTGACAGCCGTGGACTCGGAGGGGCGCGTCCATCCCACCAGACCTGCGGGCATGGTGGGGCTCCTGCAGGGTGACCCGCATCAGGCTGCCCTGAGCGTGACTCGTGAGGCCCAGGCTGGGTGAGCGTCCGCGCCAGACAACCCCCCACCAGCTCCGGGGCCGACCCACCTTGGGGCGGATGTAGGCGATGAGGTCGCCGTGCAGCACCGGCTCGGTCAGGAAGCTGTAGGAGTCGGCGGACTCCAGGCCGACGCCGCAGGCCGCCACGATGGCCGCGTGCGAGCCCAGGGAGAGGCCCACGCAGAACTCGTAGAGGAAGCCGCGCAGCGTGGTGGAGGCCTTCGGCAGCTGCTTCAGGGCCAGCACCGTGCCTGGGGGGCGGGGGCGGCGAGGGGGGCGTGAGCCCGGGCCCGCCCCGCTCCTCCGCCCCGCCCCTGCCCACCGCCCCAAAGGAGCCTGGCCACCCACACCCCGCCCGGAGGTGCGGAAAATGCCGTGTGTGCTTAGCCGCTCAGTCCTATCTGACCCTTGGCGACCCCGTGGACTGTAGCCCGCCAGGCTCCTCTGTCCACGGGATTCTCCAAGCAAGAAGACTGGAGTGGGACTTCCCTGCTGGTTCAGTGGCGACGACTCCACTCTCCCACTGCAGAGGGCCTGCCTTAGGTCCCTGGTCAGGAACTAGATTCCATGTGCTGCAGCTCAGACCCAGTGCAGTCAAATAAAGAAATATTAAAAAAAAAAAAAAAAAGAATACTGGAGGGGGTTGCCATTTCCTCCTCCAGGAGATCTTCCCCACCCAGGATCAAACCCATGTCTCCTGCATTACAGGTGGACTCTTTACCAGTTTAGATACCAGGGAAGCCCAGTGATAGTAATAGCATTTAATGCTTCCCAGGTGGCACTAGAGGTAAAGAATCCGCTTGCAATGCAGGAGAGGAGGGTTTGATCCCTGGGCGGGGAAGACCCCCTGGAGGAGGAAATGGCAACCCACTCCAGTGTTCTTGCCTGGAGAATCCACGGACAGAGGGGCCTGGAGGGCAGCAGTCCACGGGGTCGCAGAGAGGCAGTGTGTGGTGGGGGAGGGTCAACTCCTTGCCTGAGATACCTGAGTGCAGCCCCTTCATGTGTCAGCAGTGCCCTGAATTCCTGCCAGCTGTCAGCACTCGCCGCCTCCCATGTTGAGGACCAGTTCTCCCCTCTGGGGGCAGGTACACCTTTGCGCCCCAGCTCTGCCCGGCCCTGGGGGAGGGCATCGAGCTGGCCTCCAGATGGGCGAGGCCCTCTCATGGAGCCCGTGGTTCCAGTTATCGCTCATGTCCCCAGAGTTCTGTGATGACCCAGGTCTGTATCTCTCTGCATTTCTCTCTTATGAGCTGCCTGGCATCCTTCCTCACTGCCTCCCGCAAAATTCACATGTTAAAGTAGTCCTTATGCCCATTTTCACAGAACATGACTGTATCTGGTGACGGCGCTTTTGTTTTTGTTTTGGCTGCACGGCTTGTGGGGTCTTAGTCCCCCCGGACCAGGGAGTGAACTGGGACCCTCGGCAGTGAAAGCGCAGAGCCCTGAGCCCTGGACCGCCAGGGAGTGCCCTGGAGATGCGGTCGTGAAAGAGATACAGTGAGGTCACTGGGGGTGTGGGGGGGTGGTCCCTAGTTCCAGTGTGACTGCTGTTCTTCGGAGAAGTGGAAGCTTGGACGCAGACATGCAGGCAGGTGTGAGGACACGGGGAGAAGCTTGGCCGTCTGCAAGCCGAGAAGGGAGGCCTCGGGAGAAGCCCGGCCTGCTGGCACCCGGGTCCCTGTCCCCCGCTTCTAGAGCTGTGATCCCCCCAGTCTGCGGCCCTTTGTGATCAGCTGACAACTGCAGGGAACAGACACACCCTATCGTGCAGGGGGCTCCCTGGAGGCAGGGCTGGTGCAGGTTTTTCTCGGGGGACCCAGCTGTGTCCCATCCCCAGTCAGGGCTGAGCCCTGCAGCCTCCTTGGACGCTGACCAGCAGGCGGGGGCCAGGGACCGTGTCCTGCACACCGGCCCTGTGCTGGCCTCGCTGAGTGCCCGGCAGACCGGGCATCTCTCATCGCCCCCACGGTGACCGCCGAGCCGGCCCCATGTGAGGGCCACGGTTGGGGGGGATCGGATTGGGGGCTGTGACTTCCTCCCCATTGTCCCCGGCAACCAGAGCCACTGACATCTCCTCTGGGAATCTCGGTTCTCTCAGAGAAGGGATCATCACCCCTGTGTTCAGAGGAGGAGGCTGAGGTTCAGAGAGGGCCGGGCCGTTACCAAAAACACACCACCTGGAAAGGGCAGAGGTGGGACTGGCTGGGTTTGCAGACCCCCTGCCCCTGTGCCCTGGCTCCAGGCCCTGGTACCTTCCTGACGGGGGATGACTGCAGACCACCCGCCCTGTGCCCTGCCCCCAGGCCCCCACTACCTTCCTGCCGGTGGGTGACCAGCGAGACGCGGCCGAAGCGGCCCTGGCCCAGGGCACGCACGTGCTCATAGAGCTCATCCACCTCGGCCCGAACCAGGCTCTGGGCGCTCAGCGCCATCCTGGCCTCCAGCGCCCGGGCGGCCTCCTGGCCCTGCCGCAGCTCCTCTGCTGTGAGGCCCCCCAGGCCCTCCTCCTCCACCTGGCTCTCCATGTGCTCCCCATGCGCGGCCTCCATGTGCTCCGAGTGCGATGCTGCCCCGGGCATCCCTGCAAGGGCAGAGGAGAGGGTGCCCGGACTCAGCCCTGCCAGACCCGGGCCAGGGGCGGGGAGGGCCTGGGAGCCTGGGGGCCTGGACCCCTGGGCCTGAGGGAGGAGGGGCTGGGGTCACGACCCCCGGGTCCGAGGAGGAGGTGGCGGGTCACTAGCTCGGGCCCTCGTGACCTGGTCTCCCTCCTTGTCAGGGGCGTCTCTGGGGCAGCAGACCCTTTGCTGGGTGGGGTGAGGGCAAGCCTGAGGCCCCGACGTGACCGCCCTGCCCCCAGCGCCCTGCGCCACCTGATGGCCTGAGGATGAAAGATGAACCAGATGACTCGAGACACCCCCCCCACCCTGTTTCCAAAGCAAACAGACTTGGGCCCTGGGGGTGGACGATGAGCCTCCGTCTCCTAAGAGCAAACAGGTGCTTGGCCCCCAGGGGCTGCAGGGGGCGGGCTGCACACTCCAGGCCTGGGCACGCTGGGGCCCCAGTAGGAGCGAGCTCTTGGGACGGGGTGTCCAGCCCTGGGGTGGTCTGCGGTCCAGTGCCCACAGCCCCAGTCCCTCCTCCTCTCTCAGACCCAGAGCTCCAGGCCCCCAGCCCCTCCTCCCTCAGCCCCGGGGGTCCAGGCTCCCAGCTGACCCCTCTCCTGAGACCTGACGCAACTCACATATCTTGGGGTGCCCCCACCCCAGGCTCTGTGTCCCCTACGCTCAAGCACTCTGCAGTCTCAGGGTCTGTAATGAGCCGCTGATCCCCGAAGGACCCAGCACTCCGACCACCTGCCCGGCTTCTCTCTCAGGCACTGCCCACCTCAGGCCGTTTGACCCCTGCCTCCTCCTGACCTGGGCTCCAACCTGCAGACCTCAGCTTCTCCCAGGCTTGCCTGACCCTTCGGCTGCCCGCTGTGGTCAGTGCCCAGCACTCAGAGCCCATGCCAGCAGAGGCCTGCCTGCAGCAAGACCCGCCCCCACCTAGGGGGTCGGAGCCCCGCCCCCGGCCTCACCCCTGGACTCACTAGGGGGAGAGCGACACCGTGCGTTGTGGCCCAGAACTGGCTGCAGCCAGACCGTCCCGACCCAGGGACTCTGCCTCCTCCCCAGAGCCAAGAGCCCAGTCCCCACACCCTCCTCAGAGCCAGGGTCCAGACCCCAGACCCGGGATCCAGACTCCCAGCCCCTCCCCCTTCAGACCCAGGGGTCCAGACCCCAGCCTCTCCTCCCTCAGACCCGGGGGTCCCGGCCCCTGTAAAGGATGAAATCGTTCGTCCAGCCTGGCCCGCCGTGACCACCCCCGGCTGCCCCTCAGTGCCCCATGACGGGCCAGACGCAAGTGTTTGGTGAGGGGAGTCCGGGGGAGGTGGCACTGGGGTCTGCCGGGGAAATGATGACGCAACAGGATTCCAGAACGATGCAGTGAGGGATGACCTCAGACGCAGGCGCAGGGGAGCAGGTGGCGCAGCAACTGGGCCAGAGGGCCTCGGGGGAGCGCCGGGCGGAGGGGCGTCCCCGGCCCGAGGCTGCAGGCTGCAAGGTGGGGGCACAGGCAGGGACCCCCAGGGCTGAGGGAGGGGGCTTGGGGGGCTGCACACCCCTGCCCAGGTTTAGAGCCAGATGACCAATGCCAACTCACTTGCTTCTTTTTAAGTAAGCTTTTGATTTCAGAATCATTTTTATTGTTTTTAAGTCTTTATTGAATTTGTCACCATGTTGCTTCTGTTTCACGTGTTGGTTTTTTGGCTCTGAGGCATGCAGGATCTTTGCTCCCCAACCAGGGATTGAACCTTCACCTCCTGTGTTGGGAGGCGGACCTCTGGACCTCCAGGGAAGTCCCATATCCCAGAATCATTTCTGGATGCACAAGACAGCTGCTTTGAGCTCCCACGTCCCCTCTCCCAGCTCCCCACCAGGTGAGTCCTCACCGATCACACATCCATTTGTCCAAAGGAAGATAGGAACTGTCAGTCAAATGGTAGACTGGTCCCAGGTCCACAGCAGCCTTTATTTGTCCCGGGATCCAGTCCCAGACAGCCCGTTGTACGTGGGGAGCTCACATGGTTGAATCTAGGAAGCATTCAGATCAGGCTTCCAAAAGCAGCCGTGACTGTGCTGGGTGCAGGGGACGCTGCCTTGGGTCCAGTGCCACCCGCTGCCTGCGGGTCTGTGTACTGGGCTGTGGGGGGTGCATGGGGCCAGCCAGGGGTCTGGCAGAGGTCCTTGCAGACCAGTCGTGGCCCTCGCTGTGGACGGGACTGCGTGGTCTCGGGGAGCTGGCCCAGCAGACTCTCGGGACAGGAGGAGAACCCGGAAGGATGCGCAGGTGAGAAGGACCAGGTGCATCCCAGATGGCCCGAGAGGGGAGATGTGAAGTGGGGGCACAGGTCACTGCACCGCCGACTCCAGGCGAGCGGGAGCGGCCCCCGGGGGCTCTGCTTCCCGGAGGCCTGGAACTGGAAAGGAGACACTCTCGGAGGAGAATGCTGGGTGCGCAAAAGTCTGTAGGCTGGAGAAAGAGTGAGTATGTGTGTATGCATGTGTGCGCATTACGTGCTCACGTGCCCACACGTATGCACGTGTTTGTGTGTGCATGCACACCTGTGCATTTGTGCATCTGTGGACATGTGTGCCTGTGTGTGCATGTATGTCGATTTAGGTCCAGAAAGGATGAGTGACTCCTGTAAAGTCTCTCAGAGCCCAGGAAAGTAGAAGAGATGGCAGGTGAGGGCTCCACGGTATTGAATCTGGAAAGCTGTAGTCAGCGGGCATCCGCTAAGGTCTTAGACGAGAGGAGTGACCCTCAGAGGTCCACAGGCACTGAACATGTCCCCACGGGGCAGAAACGCATGTGCGGGAGACATGGCACCTCCTCTCAGGAAGACGCGACAGAACAGAAGGGAGAGGGAGGGTCCTTGAGGGAGGAGGGGCCGGGGGCCTGGACCCCCGGGTCTGAAGGGTGAGGGGCTGATGGCCTGGACTCCTGGTCTAAGGGGGGAAGGGATGGGGGCCTGGACCCCCGGGTCTGAGGAAGGCGGGGCTGGGGGGTCTGGACCCCCGGGTCTGAGGGAGGCGGGGCTGGGGGGTCTGGACCCCCGGGTCTGAGGGCTCCAGACCCCTGGGTCGTCAGCTGGGAGGGGAGTCGTGCGTCTGAGCGCAGCCTTCAGTTGGGAGAGGCGCAGGGCGCTCTCAGTTCTCCAGGGCACAGCTGTCTTCCTGCAGGTGGCCGTGGGCTCTGGGGGCGGGGCCTCTGGCCCGGCCTCCGGCCACCTGTCCTGGTCACCTGGTCAGGGCTCTCCCTCATCTGTGCCCGTCCTCCCCCCGCTGTCACTGTCCTCCTCCTCTGACCACTCTTCCAGGCTTGCTGCCCCTTCTTCTTCCTCCTCCTCCCCACTCTCGCTGGACATGCTCCCCAAGCCCCCAGCTCTCTCTTTGTTCCCCTTTAACCCCCAGTCATCTCCTAGGAAGTCCAGGACCACCAGTGGGGGGCTCCTGGTCTCAGGATCCAGATCCAGGAGCCGCTGGAACAGGGCCAGAGCAGGGGGCGCAAACTGGTCCCAGGGGGGTGGCGGCTGAGGCGGCTGGGGCCTGGTGGTCATCCAGCCTGCAAAGACCTCGAAGTCAGGGTCAGGGGCCAGTGCCACGTCCCAGGGGAAGCAGGCGGTGGCCGCGCAGAAGAGAAGCACGCCCAGCCCCCAGGAGTCCAGGGCAGGCCGCAGGGGCAGGGTGTCGGGGGGCAGCAGGACGCAGAGCTCGGGGGGCGCAGAGGGCAGGGGCCCTGGGGGTGCCGGGGTGGGGCTGCCCTCGGGCCGGGTTAGACCCAGGTCCCCCAGGGCCACACGGCTACACACAGGGTCGAAGACCAGCACGTTGTCGGGCTTCACGTCCGCGTGCACTAGCCCCCGGCCGTGGAGGAAGTCCAGGGCTCCAGCGAGCTGGGCCACCACCCGCTTCACCAGTAGCTCTGGGAGGCCCTGGGGTCAAAGGCAGAGGGCAAAGGTCACCCTCGGTTCCTCCTCTCTGCTGCTTCTTGGGGTTCAGGAGCCCGAATCCCAGGACCACTGGCTACCAGGAGAGTCCCTGAAACATCTCCCAACATATTCTCCAGGTCATCCCCAACCACCAGCTCTCCCTGTAGACCCGCCCTCAAACGTTTTCCTCACCGGGACCCCGCATCTCACCAGAAGCTCTCTAACTTCCATTGAACTTTGTCCTGACACTCCTTACATTTCTTATCTTCACTCAACAGACCACGGAGATCTCCAGTGAAACCCTAAGTCTCACACTTAACTAATGAACTTAACTAATCTTAGTCCTGTACTAATTGAAGTCCCATCTCCAACTCAGACCCAGTTCGAAAGTCCCAGCGTTTACTTCATTAATCGATTGATAGATCTGTCCATTCAGCTAGCCAGGCAGTGAGACAGCAATCCATCCATCCTAACCCCAACCTGTCATCTATCGAACAGTCTATACAGCAGGGTTCCACTCAGTATCCATTCTATCAGCTAGTCAGCAGCTCAATAATTTGTCCAGTTATTTAGTATCTGATATCCATCCATACATTCCTCCATCCTTCAATTCATTCATCCATACACCCACTCATTCACCCATCTATCCATCCACCTTTCCTTTCTTTCATCCATCCCTCTGCCCATTTGTCAATCCATCCTTCAACCCACGCATCCATCCATCCACCACCCAACCAACCATCCACCCATCCACCCATCCACTCACCCATCCACCCACCCATACATCCATCCATCATCCACTCATTCACCCATCCATTCATCCACCCATCCCTCCACCCATCCACCCATCTGTCAATCCATCCTTCAACCCCCCCATCCATCCATCCACCACCCAACCATCCACCCATCCACTCATCCACCCACCCATACATCCATCCACTCATCCACCCATCCATCCATCCACCCAACCATCATCCACTCATCCACCCATCCATTCATCCACCCATCCATCCACCCACCCATCCCTCCATCCACCCATCCACCAATCCATCCATTCATCCACCTATCCATCCATCCACCCATCTACCCACCATCCATCCACCCATCCATCATCCACTCATCCACCCATCCATTCATCCACACATCCCTCCATCCACCCATTCACCCATTTGTCAGTCCATCCTTCAACCCCCCCATCCATCCATCCACCACCCAACCAACCATCCACCCATCCACTCATCCACCCACCCATACATCCATCCACTCATCCACCCATCCAATCCATCCACCCATCCATCATCCACTCATCCACCCATCCATCCATCCATCCATTCATCCACCCACCCACCCATCCATCCACCCATTCATGCATTCACCCACCCACCCATCCACCCATTCATGCATTCACCCATCCATCCATCACCCACCCACCCATCCACCCACCCATCCATCCACCCACCCACCTATCCATCCACCCATCCATGCATTCACCCATCCATCCATCCATCATTCCATCCACCCATCCACCCACCCACCCATCCATCCATACATGCATTCACCCATCCATCCATCCATCCACCCATCCACCCACCCATCCATCCACCCATACATGCATTCACCCATCCATCCATCCATCTACCCATCCATCCATCCATCTACCCACCCATCCACCCACCCATCCATCCACCCAGCCACCCACCCACCCAGCCACCTATCCATCTGTCCCTCCACCCTTCCTTCCATCCATCCCACTCTTTTCCTCCTTATTTCCCTTGCTTCCTTCTTTCCTCCTCTTTATCCCCAAACTTATCTCAAATCCCAAGTTTATTCCTAAAGATGAAAGTGAAAGTGTAAGTTGGTTAGTCACGTCCGACTCTTTGTGACCCCATGGACTGTAGCCCACCAGGCTCCTCTGTCCATGGGATTCTCCAGGTTAACAATACTGGAGTGGGTTGCCATTTCCTTCTCCAGGGGATCTTCCCCAACCAGGGATCAAACCCAGGTCTCCTGCATTGCAGGCAGATGTTTACTATCTGAGCCACCTGGGAAGCTATCCCTAAAGATGACCCCACCTTAACGTCACATTCAAGTACCCCTAGAAGGTCATGGATTCAGTCCTGACCTGTTCTTTCTAGAGAGAACTCCATTACAGTCCTTCTCTAACTCCCTCTATACACAGACACACCCTCAGCCATCTCTGCAGCCCCACCCCTGGGCTTCTCCACACTCACTCTGTCATCAATCCTAAGCTCAGCTCATCCATCTCCACCCTCACCTCTTCCCAGTCCCACTGCCATTAACATCCCATCTCTGCCTCTGTCCCCCCCCTCTCATCAGACCTGATCTGTCCTCTACCCCAATCCCAGCCTCTCGTCCAGGCGTTTGTGTTCGGATGGTTGGATGGATCAGAGTTGGGGTTAGTCATGGAACTGCGCTGAGAAAGAGAAAGAGGTGGCCTGGAGGAGGGTATGGCGACCCACTTCGGTGTTGAGGTTCAGAGGGTCGTTGTGACTGAGCAGCTAACGCCCTTAGGGGCTTAAGGCGGAGCTCCCTCTGGGGGTCAGGGTGGGGGACAGGCCTGGGGGAGGGCCGACGTCAGACCAGGAGGAGACCCCGCCTGCCCGCCTCACCCGTTCCTGCAGCATCCCGCTGAGGTCCCCACAGGGCGCGTACTCCTGGGCGAAGACGAAGTGTCGCGGGGTCTCCAGCGGTCCCGCCAGCGTCTGGAGCAGGCCTGGATGTGACGACACACAGCGGCCCACACAGAACTCTCTCAGGAAGGTGGTTCTGAAGACCGAGGCCCGCGGGAGGAGCTTCAGAGCCACGGCCCGACCTGCCAGTGGGCGGGGGCAGAGGGCAAGTCAGGGCGCCCGGGGGTTTGACCTCTGCGTGCCTCTCCTTTCTCCATCTGCTAAGGGGGAGGTTGGAGGACCCCTTCCCTGGGGACGTTCTCTGCTCTGTCTCAGATTGCTGTGTGACCCTGCACCACTGCCTGACCCTCTCTGGACCTCCGTCTCCTCTTGCGTGAACTGGGGGACGTGGCTACTGGACTAGCGATCCTGGTGACCTCAGGCAAGCCTCTCCCCCTCTCTGGGTGAGAGCTCCAGTTCCTCGGGCGATCATGGAGCTCTTGACGTTCTGAGAGCCCCATCGGGAGGGGTCCTGGTCAGCTCCCGGAAGGGATGCTTCCCATCGCGGTGGCTACCGTGGACCCTAAGAGGGGGCTGTCCTGGGGTCTGCCCTTCGATGGCCACACTCACCCCCTTGGCGAGGCCGGGCAAGCAGCACATGGCCGTAGGAGCCGGAGCCGAGCCTTCGGATGAGGCGGTACCGGGCTCGCAGACTCCGCACGGGGGTCACCCTGGCTGCCGTCAGGTCCACAAGCCTCTGCAGGGCCGTGGCTGTGTCCTCCTGCAGGAGAGGGATGGGGCGGGGGGTGGGGGGTCAGTCAGGGCAGCGGGCTGAGCCGGGGGGCCTGGGGGCCTGGGGTCACTGTCCCCAGCGAGGAGGGTGAGTCACAGTGACTCACCCTGCCTCGGGCCACCTGTTTTCAGGCCTTGGCTGGGTCACGGGTGATTGTCTCGGTGGCCCTGCCCACGGCCGTCTGGGGCTCCCCCCAGAAGCCCCCAGCCTCACTCGGGGCCGCCTCCTCCCCAGCCCGCGCCCCCCGCCCCGCCCGCCTCTCTCTCTCCATCCGCCTCTCTTCCTGTGTCTCCTGCCCCTCTATCTGGGGACGTGTCTCCCGGGGCCCCAGTCTCACTGCGTCTCCTCGGGCTCCCTGGGTCTCTGTGAGTCCCTCTGTGTCTGGCCCCCCGGCCCTCCCCCATTCCTCCTCTCTCCATTATCTCCTGCCTCTCACCTCCGGGTCCCCATCTTCCTGCTTCACAGGGTCCCTGAGCTCCATCTCAGGGTCGGGCCAGCACCCCTGGTCTGGGCTCCCCGAAAAACCACCCGCCCACCGAGCCCTGCTGCAGCTCTGAGCGGAGCCCAGGCCAGGGGGCTGGTCTGCGGGGCCCACTTCCGTGTCCCCCCGCGTCTGGGCCGGGAGACTGCCCTGAGCAGCCGCCCCGCCTCCCCGCACCTCCCTGGCCTGGTCCAGCCCGAGTCCGAGCGCCCAAGGTCTCGGGGTCTCCCTGCCCGTCTGTTGGTCCCTGGGCCCCCGCTCTTGTCCCCACTGCAGCCGCCTGTCCGTCTGTCTCGAGAGGCCCTGTCTGTCCCCTGCTCTGGCCAGCCTCCCGTCCGTCTCCCTGCCGTCTTTGTTTCTGCTTTTGTCCCTCCCTTTCTCCGGCTGGGACAGCTCAGAGACATCCCGTCCCCCCACACCTCCCCGCCCCGCGGCCCCCCTCCCTCCCCCGTCCAAACTTAGACCAGCTTGGACTCTGGGCTCTGCTCCCAGGACAGAGGGGACAAAACATAGCCTGAACCCCAAGGGCCGGAGGGCAGCGGGCAGCAGGGAGATGGGTGCTCTGTGCCCTGTACCTGGGAGGGGGCCCTGGACCCTGTGCATCCAGCCTAACCTGCGGCCTCCAGGGGCCGGGAGCCCACTCCCAGAGCCCCTTCATGGAAGAGCCCCCACGGCCGCCCTGAGCACCGGACGCAGGCCCCCGGCCCCTCCTCGCTCAGGCCCAGGAGCTCTCAGCTGCTGATGGAGACCCTGGTTGGGGGTAGGCTTCTCTCCTGGACGCAGCAAGGCTCTGCGCCCCACCCCCAGCTCGGGCCTTTACCCTGCGTCCTCCCGGGCACCCCCAGAATGGCGGGGCCTTAGCCCCAGTTTACAGAGCAGGAAACTGAGGTTCTGAGCAGCGAGCGGGTCAGATGGGAGGAGGTGTGGGGCGGCCGGGCCAGCCCTGTGTGACTCAGCCTGGTTGCTTTCCACTACTACTACAACCCGCTATTAATAAAAGACGCGGCTTCTGGAAGGGTCCCCAGAAGCCGGCTCGCGTGTTGGCCCTGGGAGCCTGCGCGGGGCTGAGGCGGGGCACGGACGGAGCTGCCTTTGCTCTTTGACTTTCCGGGGTTTGTGGAAAGTTGTGAGCACGGATCAGAGCAAGAAAAGGCTGCACCCGGGGTCCACTGACCAGATTTCACGCATGTTCCTTTTTTTTTTTTTTTTTTCCCTACTGGCTCTCTCTCTTTTCTGTTGGGGTGATGGCGGGTTTTAAAGTAAATTGCAGCCCATGGAAATCTTCTGGGGCAAAATGAGGCGCCGTCTGGTGTTTGATTTCAAATACTCCTGCTTGGAAAATCACAACTCCAGTGAGGGCAGGGGATCGGGACACATCTGCCCATGTGTTGCTGAGAACAAGGACGTGTCTTTACTTTTAGTTTTGGTTCTGCTAGAAATTTTCCCTCACAAAAAGCTAAAAGCGATTCAGTAGGCTTCAGACATCAGGACAAACTGTGCCTCAGGTTTCTGTCTCCCATCAAAGGAAGGAAAATTTCCAGCTCAATGGCAAAACTTTTTTTCAATCGCAAACGGTAATTCTTTATGATGAGCTGACACCCAGTCTGCATTCCACATCCCCCTGTTTCCCCATACTCGCCTCCTGTGGCTGCTTCAGTGGGGTCGGTACTCGGTGTCTAAACAGCTTTGGGGAAGCTTTGCAACCTCTGCCTTTCCTAGTGTTTGAATTTCCCTTATGGCATCACCGACTCAACGGACATGAATCTGCACAAACTCTGGGAGACAGTGAAGGACTGGGAAGCGGGGCGAGCTGCAGTCCACGGGGTCGCAAAGAGTCAAGACACAACTGAGCGACTGAACAACAGCTACACAGCGTATTACCAATTCAAAAACTAAAATTAAATAATGCGGTGGAGGCTTTTCATCCAATGCTGATCAGATGTCAGGCCCTTCCTGGCTCTTTTTTTGCTTTTTGTTCAAGACTTCAGAGAGTCCTCCCTACAAGTCTTCGCTGAATAAAGTGATGGCTTCCAATTTACAGATGGGGAAACTGAGGCAGGGACCAGCAGGTGGCGACAGGCAGCGCTAGGGTCCCCAAGTTTCCGGGGGATTCCAGGCTGTCCTCTGCCCCGCCCCCTACCATGCAGGCTGGAGCTCAGCCCCTGCCCTGGGGGCCTGGGGCGGCTGTGAGTGTGTGGGGAGGGCCGTGGGGGAGCTGAGGCCTGCAGGCCAGCTGCTGGGTGGGAGCTGAGAGGTCGGGCTGCATAGCTGGCCACCTGGGCCCTCGGGGGGAGGGTCAGAGGGGCCGCTGCAGGCCTCCGCCCTCCCCAGCACCCCCGCCTCCCCGCCAGAGGCTCACCGATGATCCGCGGAGCTTTGCACCTCCCCATTTAGCAACACTACCCCATGGGGTCACCCGGAGTGACCCGGAGAGGCAGGTGTGCCGGGGGAGGGGGTGCTCCGGCCCTGGCCCCTGGGTGCATGCACCCCTGGGTAAAGCTGGGCTCTGGGCCTCCCCCTCTCCCTCCCGTGGCCCTTGCTCTCCAGCTCAGGGGCTCCTCTGGTGACCTCCTCCTGCCTCTGACACCCCGGCCAAGTGTCCAGCTGCCTCCCTGCCTCTGTTTCCTCCTTAAGAAACAGGAGAAATTGCTGGTCCTACTCAGAGTGTTACTGTTAAAGAAACAGCTAACATTTGTAGCATGCATTCATAGTGTATGTTGATTGTATCTAACACAATAATAAATGCACTATACATGATCAGATATTATATACACTGTGTCTGGAGAAGGGAATGACAACCCACCCCAGTATTCTCACCTGGAGACTCCCTGTGGACAGAGGAGCCTAGCAGGTTGTAGTCCCTGGGGTCACAGAGAGTCAGACACGAGCAACTTAACACACACATGCAGTTTGTAATGTCATATACGTTATATCCAGCATTAATTTCTATGTCATTTATATTTGATATCTTTTTCCAAATAAAGATCACATAAAGACATAAAGAATTAACTTACACTTCAAAATAAAAAAGAAAGAAAGGAAAATGGGAATTCTTTGGCAGTCCAGTGGTTAGGACTCTGCGCTTTCACCACCAAGGGCCCAGGTTCAATCCCTGGTTGGGGAACTAATATCCCACAAGCCACACAGCATGGTCAAAAAAAGAAAAAGAAAAAATTGTACTTCAAAGGTTGAGCAGTTGATAGCTTAGCTGCCCAGCCTCCACCACCCCCCCAACTCCCCACCATCCTTGGGCCAAAAAGAAAAAAAAAGAGAGAGAGAGAGATAAAAAGAAAAAAAAAAGCCCTACCATTAAATCAGTGTGTTTCCTCTGTAACGAGTAAGATTCTAAACTAATTGGGAAGCCGGGATTCTAAACTAATTGGGAAGCCGTGACTGTTGGCGGTTATCATGGTGCCTCGTGAGGACTGGGCTCCCCGCCTGCCCGCCTGTGCTCACGACACTCATGTTTCTCTCAGGCACACCCACGGGGTGGGTGGCCTTATTCCTACATACACTGGATTTTTTTGTGTGTTGTTCAGTCACTCAGTCATGCCTGACGCTTTGTGACCCCGTGGACTGCAGCACACTTCCCTGTCCTTCACCATCTCCTGGAGCTTGCTCAAACTCATGTCCATCGAGTCAGTGATGCCATCCAACCATCTCATCCTCTGTCATCCCTTTCTCCTCCTGCCTTCACTCTTTCCCAACATCAGGGTCTTCTCCAATAAGTTGGCTCTTCACATCAGGTGGCCAAAATATTGGCGCTTCAGTTTCAGCACATACACTGAATAAACACTATTAAATAAAATAATGGATGAAGACACTAGATGTAGGACCTAGAAGAGAGCAATTGCTTAGCCATATGATTTCTGGCAACAGACACACCGATGCAGTTACAGCAGGCCAGATACTGTTCTGGAGACTTTATCCCCCATCCAGGAGTTTCACAGAACCCTCACCATCGACCTGTGATCTTAGTTCTAGTATTTTTCAAAGCCACACATGCCCCCTCACTGTTGGTCTGACCAGGTCACATAGCAGCACAAAACTTTGCTGTGGTTCCTTGTGCAAAAGAATATCTCAGGCACACATGCCCAAAATATCCCGAATAAGCACAACTAGTGTCTCCCTGCCCAGAAGTGTGCAGCTGAAGAAATACAACTTTTCAAATATAATTGGAACATTCTGTGTACTTACCCTTCTCAAAATCCTCCCCTTCCATCCCAGAAGTAACCACCATCCCTAAGGAGATGTTTGTTATTCTTCATGTTAAAAAAGAAAATACTTTTGCTACATATATATGAATCCGTGACTGCCCTAGAGTATCGCCTTGCATGTTTTTAATGTTGTATAAATAGTATCAGGTCCCTGACCTTCCGTAGCTTGCTTTTGTCCTCACCCGCTCAACCCTGTTTGTGCGTTTCTTCCGTGTTGTTACAGGGACTTCAGGTTCCTTTCTTTGCAAAGATGTTGAAGAGTCTAGTGTGTGGACATGCTGTGCTTTACGTATGCATTCTTCTGAGCAAAGACATTTTCTTTTTCTCCCCTATGGTGCTCTTACAGGCAGGGATGCAAAAGACATTCTTATGTGGGTTGTCTGGTGCAAAGTGGTACACTTCATGGGGCACTGGCCTCAAAGTGGAATTTCTGGGTGGAAAGAAGAACGTGCAGCTAAATTCTTAGGTATTGCTACACAGCTCTCTCCAAGGTGGCCATATCTGACGTTGCTTTTCCAATTTTTATTTTTGAGTTCACGGGGCCCTTGGAGAGTGTGAAGAAAGCTGCAGGGACTTGCACTGATATGCAAGCCACCAGCTGTGTGGGGCTCTTTGGGACTTGAAACGTGGCCAGGCCAAATTGAGATGTGCTGTGAATACAAAATAGACCCCGGCTTTCAAAGACTTAGCATGAAAAAGAGCATGTAAGCTATCCGTGGGTGACATTTCTATTAATTACATGATGACATGATAATGTTTTGGATATATAGTCGAGCTCATCATTGGGCGGATTCCTGTATTGGCCAATTTGCCTATCCACTGAGATGCCGCTGTAACCCCCGGCAGGCATGCGCAGAGCGGCCAGCACCTCTGTCTCTGACACGTGTTCCCAGCTAAGGGTGAATAAGCTTGCTTCGCAGTAAAGGACCATCTTTTTTTTCCCCACAGTATTGGGCTTTTTGTTGGTGATTTTACAGCTTCAAACGCCCCCTACCCAGGCCCAAACATAAAGCCCAAGTGCTGTCTGGTGTCCTAAAAGCCTAAGAGAGCTGGGACGTGCCTTATGGAGGAAACGATAGATAAGCTTCCTCCGGGCATGTGTGACAGCACCATTGGCTCTGAGTTCAATGTCAGTGAGTCAACAGTGTGCATTAGACAAGGTGCCTTTAAATGGAAACACACATAAAACAAGATTATGTATAAACAATTAACAGCCACAACAGAGCATGATCAAAGTCTATGAGGAGCCTAACCCTGTATTTTCCCTCCCACCCTGCACTGGTTCAGGATCAGTTATTCAGGGTTCACTATGCTGCTATAGGGGGCTTCCCTGGTGGCCCAGTGGTAAAGAATCTGCCTGCAATGCCAGAGACCCAGGTTCGATGTGGGGAAGATCCCCTGGAGAAGGGAATGGCAACCCACTCTAGAATTCTTGACTGGGGAATCCCCATGGACACAGGATCCTGGGGGAGCTAGAGTCCATGGGGTCGCAAAGAATCAGACACGACCTGAGCGACTAATGCTTTCATTTCTTCATGCCAGATTATAAACCATCACTACTGTGAACAAGGAGGAAAAATACACTGTACGGGGTGAACTAAACCATATCACAATTACGTTCACCTTGTCTCTCTTTTGCGTCTGTAAAAATGGAAGCACACGGCTGGCAGACGAAGGCAGTTTTACAGACCCTCCCAGATCTCTCTAGAAGTCTAGAAGCGGTGGGCTCAGAATCGTGGCAGTCTCCACCTGCACTGGGCTGCAGGCCAAGGTCGTGGCTGCTTCCTCCCCCATGTGGGCCATCCCCCTGCCTCCGCCTCCTGCAGACCTCCAGTCTCCCCCCACCCCCTAAGCCTTCCTCCTAATGCTCAGAGATAACCTTTGTCCCTCAGCTTCTCGGGACCATCCGCTGGCTCCTCGTGGCCCTCAGGGAAAGAGACCACAGTCCCCAGGCTGGCCTCGGAGCCCTCCTGGGGCTGGCACCGGCCCCATCTTAT
Organism: Dama dama; assembly: GCF_033118175.1. NCBI lineage: Eukaryota > Metazoa > Chordata > Mammalia > Artiodactyla > Cervidae > Dama > Dama dama. Next base: position 68,782,172 of record NC_083684.1, on the reverse strand, counting down.
CTGCCGCCCCACCCTGCTTCACCAAACACCCCAGTCACGGGGAAGGACTCACAGTCCCTGGGGGTGCCCTGCATTCTTGCTGCCTCTCCTCCGGAAACGTGTGCGGGGCGAGGCGGCCGCCGGATGGACCAGCAAAGGGCGTGTGTCACGGCTTCATAAATCCCGCATGCTTAGCGATAATTATAGCCAGTATTTACTGAGCTCTGTGTATTACCAGCCCCTGTGCTAATCCTCGCAGCCGTGGGGAAGAGGTAGGTCCTATTATTAGCTCTGTTTTATAGTGAGGAAAGGGAGACTCGCGGAGATTAAATCTCCTGCCCGGCGTCCTGCTGGGGGTCAGCTGCAGAGTCAGGACTCACTCAGGGACAGGTGGGCTCCTTGCCTCACCCCCGGGGCCTCTCTGCTGGGCCGCGGGCTGGGAACACGTGTGTGTATGGAGGATGCTGCCTGCTCTGGTTTCCATTCAAAGGCAACACCCACGTCCCCGGGGCCTAATGAGCCAAGAGGACCAGGTAGATTCCATCCCCGCCCCGAGCAGTCCGGAGGCTGCCCTGGACAAGGACACAGGCAACTGTGAAGCAGGGTGTTTCCTGCTCTAACGGAGCTGACTCTGAAAGGTCCTGCTGGACAGTGGGTGAGGGAGAGACAGGGCTCTGAGACAGAGCAGACGTGACTGGAACTCAAAACAAAAACAGATTGCATGCGTGCGTGCTAAGTCACTTCACTCGTGTCCAACTCTTTGGGACCCCAGGGACTGTAGCCCGCCAGGTTCCTCTGTCCATGGGATTCTCCAGGCAAGAATACTGGAGAGTGTAGTCACGCCCTCCTCCAGGGGATCTTCCCGACCCAGGAATCAAAGGCACCCACATCTCTTGTGTCTCCTGCATTGGCAGGTGGGTGCTTTACCAAATTACATTTAACATGGAGCGCCTGCCTGCTGGGTGTAGCCGGCAGGACTGCAGGTTTTGGGGACACGTCCGAGCAAAGTGCGCAACTCTTACCATCAGAGGCGAATCTCAGAGGTGGAGAGGGGACGGAATGGTTGCCCAGGAGATGGGTCAATGAGGAGCGAGGCCTAAGGGCGATGGTGTTTCTTTTATTGTTTTTTATTTCTTTCCGTTTTTTGTCTTATTTTGTCTTCTTTTACAGTGTTTCTTTTTGGGGTGATGGAAGTGTTCTGAAATTGATTGTGGTGATGGTCACACAAGTCTGTGACAACACCAAATCCCCTGAGTTGTACACTTTAAATGGACACATTATGGGGTCTAGGAACTGTATCTCAATTAAGTGATAAAAATAATTCCCTGTCCCAATGGAGCATGCATTCTAACCAGAGGCCCCAGGGCCTGAGGTATTGGACACCCATGTCATTTTAACACCCCCTGGCCTGTATGTAACAGAATGATGTTCAGTCATTATTGTGGAAGAACCATCGGCATCCTCCTTGATTTGAGGGTTTTTTTTTTAAATTTCTTTTTTAAAATAAACTTATTTTTAAGAGCAGTTCTAGGTTTAAAACAAAATTGAGTGGGAGACACAGAGATACACCCACTTGTTGTGGGGTCCCCTCCACCTTCAAAGGCAACAATGGAGAATCTCCTCCCTTTTGAACACCCCTCATGTTTTGAGTCTCTTTTACCAGAGGTTGCATGGGAGGTCACCTGATGAGGCCAGGCCCACCAAAGATACACTTCCAATTGGTAGGTCACCTGATGGACCAGGCCAATGAAGATACACTCCTACTGGGAGGTCACCTGATGGACCAGGCCCACCAAAGATACACTTCCAATTGGTAGGTCACCTGATGGACCAGGCCAATGAAGATACACTCCTACTGGGAGGTCACCTGATGAGGCCAGGCCCACCAAAGAGCCAATTCCTATCTGAGATTCGGAACCTTAATTCCAGCTTCAATGTCCCTTCACAGCAGCACTGACACCCACATCTGATCGAATAATTGGGAAGAGGTGTGTGTTCACCTGGGGAGCAGGGATCTTGGGGGCCATCTAACAATCCTCACTAGAGAACTGGGGTACAGGGTGGGCCTCCTGGGGGGGAGGGGGGAGGGGTCATTCCAGGCCAAGAGGCTGGCCTGTCCCCGGCCACGAGGCGAGGCAGCGTGGTCTGTGCTGGTAACCAGCGAGTTGTTGTGGAGATGAAACCAGAAGAGGCGTGTGAAGTGCCTGACGCCAGCAAACGGGCCAGATAACAAGCAGTAGCGGTGCTGATTATCCCATTATCAGAAGTCTGGAGGCCGCTCAGCTCTCTCTCCCGGCCACCCCGGCCGGGTCACGTCCCTGGCTTCCCGTCAGGATCCACCAGTGCCCCCTCCCTCCCTCCTGGAGGTGAAAGAGCCTCTTTGGGAGGAGGGCAGAGGAGGGTGGCAGGGGCTCGGGCGGCCGGGTGAGTGGCGGCAAGTATCTGCGGAGCGCGGGTCGGTGCCAGGCACGGTGCCGGGCGTGGCGAGATAAGAGGCCACAGGAGGCTGGGGACTTGGCCTCGGAGGCTGGATTCCAAACTGCCCTCCTGGGGTGCCGAGAGCAGAGAGCTGAAGCTGCCGCGGGGCTGGTGCCCGGGAGCGGCGGGTGAGCTCCAGGCAGGTGGCCGACCCTGTGGGCCTCGGAGCCCCTGCCTGGCTCAGCTCCTCGGCCTGTCTGGGCCAAATCTCCAGTCATCCTTTAGTCACTCAGTCGTGTCTGACTCTTCGGGACCCCATGGACTATAGCTCGCCAGGCTCCTCTGTCCATGGGATTCTCCAGGGAACAATATTGGAATGGAATGCCATGCCTTCCTCCAGGGGATCTTCCCAACCCAGGGATCCAACCTGGGTCTCCTGTATTGGCAGGCAGGTCCTTTAGCACTGAGCCACTGAGCCTTCAGGGAAGCCCAGGTCTCTAATTACCCCTCCTCAAAGCCCTCCTTGATCACCGGGCTGAAGTCTCGTCTCTCATCACACGCTGGCCAGAAGCCCTCGCTTCTCACGCAGCATTGCTTCTCCCTCTGGTTTTGATTTTTTTTATTAAAGTGTAGTTGATCTTGTGTTGTGTTAGTTTCAGATACAACAAACTGCTTCAGTTACACACATGTGTGTGCGTGCTCAGTCACGTCCGACTCTTTGCAACCCCATAGACTGCAGCCTGCCAGGCTCCTCTGTCCATGGGATTCTCCAGGCAAGAATACTGGAGGGGGTTGCCATTCCCTTCTCCAGGGGATCTTCCCCAACCAGGGATCAAACCCAACACACACTCTTTCAGACCTTTTTCCTGGGGAAGCCCCAGTTACACACACACACACACACTCACTCTTTTAGACCCTTTTCCTTGGGACGCCCCAGTTACACACACACAGGCGCGTGCGCTTGCACACACACACACGCTCAGACCTTCTCCCGCATGGTCACTAGCATACACCAAGTTCCCTGTGCTGCTTTCCCTCGCCCCTGACAACACCCGGCACTCAGACACAGGTGAGCTCCTGTGAGGTTCATAAAGGGGCACTGGACAGTAATATAGACTATTTATATGAGATAACGCCGGGTTTGCCGCTCAAAGTATAAAAGAAACAGCTGTGAATCCATTCGGGCTCATATAAATGACTGAAGACATGAATAAGCAGGAGGGACAGAAGAATTCTCCCCCAAAACGTGTCTGGATACAGCCCCCTCCAGAAGGCGGAGCTTTCTTCCCCTCTGTTTACGGAGTCTGTTTACGGAGTAGAGCTTGGAAGCAGGGTGACACTCCGCACCGTGCAAACCGCTGGGTGAGGGGAGCAGCCTCAGTGACGTCATGGGGTACCTTGTCCAGGAGCCGCGGGGCGCGGGGGCGTGGCCTCTCGTCCAGGAATCGCTCAGGGGCCAGGGTCGTGCAAGACCGAGGCAGCCTCAGGAGTGGCCACAGGCCAGTGGAGGCTCAGGGGCAGGACGGAAGGCCACACGGTGTCCTGAGGGTGGGGCGGGGGGATCCTGGGACAGAAAGACAATAGGGGAAAGGAGCGAAATCTGGGGAAGGGGCTTGCATTAGGTTGATAGAAACCTGCTGATACTAGCGTCTTGGTTTTGGATGATAAGGACCTGATGATATCCGGGAAACCTGGGCCAGGGGTACCCAACCTCAGTACCACCATAGCAACTTCTCTGTATATTTAAAACGATTCCAGAAGGAAAAAGTTATTTAAGAAGAATCTGTGCTGCTCAGGTGCTTCTGTAAGCTCCCAAAGTTTATCAGATGGTAACATAACCTGCTGGAGAAGGCAATGGCAACCCACTCCAGTGCTCTTGCCTGGAGAATCCCAGGGACGGCGGAGCCTGGTGGGCTGCCGTCTATGGGGCCGCACAGAGTCGGACACGACTGAAGCGCCTTAGCAGCGGCAGCAGCAACATAACCTGCGTGCTTTTCACTGAATTTAAATTTTATCAAGGACAAGGAGGTTAGATAAATATTTGATATCTTGGTATGATACACACGCCGAAGTGTTTAGCGGTGATGTGGACTCATGTTTGCAGATTGCTTTGAAATGCATTTTTAAAGGATAGGTGGCTGGAGGCCGTCTGTATTTCCCCTCAAGTTTTCTGTGAACCTAAAATGGCCTTAGATATTAAAATCTATTCGTTTTTAAAAAGATGGATGGGGAGGTCCCTGGTGGTCTAGTGGTTAGGATTCTGTGGCTTCACTGCCATGGCCTGAGTTCAATCCCTGGTTGGGGGACTGAGAGACCACAACCCACGTGGCACAGCCTAAATAAATAGATGTATAAAATGTTAAACAGGAAAGGGAAGTCAAGTCCTGCCAGCCTCTTCACGAATCCCTTGGGGCGCTGTCTGCACTTCACTGGGGCAGAGAGCAGACTCCTGTGAGTTGCTGCTGGATCTGGTCCCCCTCCCCTTGCTCATCTCCTCTCCCGTCTCTGCCTCCGCCCAGGCCGGCCTCTCTGTTCCCTGGACGCACGGGTCACAGTCTCACCTCAGGAGCTCTGCATCCGCTCTGCCCTCCCCTGGCACACGTCCCTGCTTATCTTCGAGGCCCGCTCCTGTCCTGTTTGGACAGCCTGGAGCTCCCACCACACCCCACCTTGTCCCGCGTCTCCCTGATCCACAGCATCATCCCCTTCGAAGATGCTTTGTCCCTTCCCTGATCACTGTGTTTTCATGTCTGTCTCCTCCCACCAGGAAGGACACCCCTCGTGGGGACGGCCTCGTGTCTGTTTCACTAGACAGTGCGTGATCAACAGCTAGCACGGTGCCCAGCCCAGAGTGGGAGTTCAGCAAGTGTTTGGTTTCCTTGTTTTTTAAATTTCGTTTTCGTTATTTACTTTTGGCTGCACTGGGTCTTCACTGCAGCGTGCGGGCTTCTCACTGTGGTAGCTTCTCTTACTGTGGAGCACCGTCTCTAGACACACAGGCTTAACTGCCCTGCAGCGTGTGGGATCTTCCCAGACCAGGGATTGGACCCATGGTCCCTGTATTGCAGGTGAATTCTCAACCACTGGACCACCAGGGAAGCCCAGCAAGTATTATTTTGAACTGATGTCCTGAGTATATTTATGTGCATCTCCTACCGGAACGTGAGCTTGTTTGCTTCTCTGCTGATGTTTTACCTCTAAACACAAGATGCTCCGTAGAGTTTAGGATGAATAAATGAATGAACGGGATAAGCATGAATCACAGGCTCTGGCATGGTGACAGCCGAGACTTTGATTGGTTCTGGGGGTGGGGAGAGGAGATGCAGTCTTGTGGGGCTGAGCCTTATCCTGTGCGATCTGACGTTATCTCTGGGTGAACAGTGCCAGAACTGAATTGAATTCTAGACGCCCCAGGTGGCTCAGCAGTAAAGAATCCAGCTGCCAGTGCCTGCCAGTGCAGAGGTCGCGAGTTCAATCCCTGAGTCAGGAAGAGCCCCTGGAGGAGGAGATGGCAACCCACTCCAGTGTGGTTGCCTGGAGAACCCCATGGACAGAGGAGCCTGGTGGGCTACGGTCTATGGGGTCACAAAAGAGTGAGACAGGGTTTGGTGACTAAACAACAAAAGTTTGGTGATGAATTGCTTGATGTGTGACCACTGGGAGTATCAGAGATGAAGTATTTCACGAGTAGTATTAGAGTAGAGTGGAGAAGAAAAACAGAAGGGTTTTCTTTACATACCTACGATAGTCATATTCGTAGGGACAAGAAGTGGAATGGTGATTGTCGGGGGAGATTGGAGGGGAATGGAGAGTTACCCATTGCTTAATGGGCACAGGGTTTCAGTTGGGGACGATGAAAAAGTTCCGGAAATGGAGGGTGGCCATGGTTACACGGCAATGTGAATGTCCTTAATGCCACTGAACTGCACACTTAAGTGGGTAAAAAGGTAAATTTTATGTTCTGTTTTACCTCAATAGAAAAGAGCTGGAAAATGGGGGAAACAAAGAAAAAAAAAAATAGCACAGGCTTTGGGACGACACTGCTCAGGGTCATATCAGGAACTGCCGCTTCCTACCAGACCTTGAGGACATCTGTTCATGTCTCTGGACTTGAGTTTCGTTCTTAGGAAAATAGAGCTCCCTTGGGAAGCCCACATGTCTCACTGGTGGGACTGTAGGTGGAGAATGGTCTGGCAGTTTCTTGGAAAGCTCACCTTAAACTTCCCACACACCCTCGCAATTCCGCTCCTGGGAATCTGCCCGAGAGAAACGGAGACACACGTCTACAGGAAGACTTGTACACACGTGTTCACAGCAGCACTGTTTTTTTAAGTTATTTATTTTTAGTTGGAGGACAGTTGCTTCCCAGCATTGTGTTGGCCTCTGCCATGCATCAGCCTGACCCAGCCGCAGGCGCACACACATCCCTGCCCTCCGGAAGCTCCCTGCTACCTCCCGCTCCTCCAGGTCGTCACAGAGCTTTGGGTTTGAGCTCCCTCTGTCACGCAGCAAAGTTCCGCTGGCTGTCTCATTTTCCACATGGTGATGCATTTGTCTCAGTGCCGTTCTCCCAGTTCTTCCCACCCTCTCCTTCCCCCTCTGCGTCCACAAGTCCGTTCTCTGTGTCTGCATCTTCACTGTGTAGCAGCAGTATTTGTGAGAGCCAAAGAATGGATCCAACCCAAAGGCCCGTGAATGGGTGGAATGGAATAGTATTCAGCCGTGAAAGGAACGACATGCTGATATAATTTACAGCCTGGATGGACCTTGAGGACACCAAGTGAAAGAGACCAGATATGAGAGGCCACGTGTTGTGTGACCCACGCCTGTGAAATGTCCAGAAAAGGCATGTCTCTGGTGACAGAAAGTACATTCGTGTCTGCCTGGGATTAAGGATGGAAGTCGGAAGTGCGTTTAATGAGCACAAGAGATCTTTGCAGGCGGGGGCGGGGGTGGTGGTGGTGATGAAAATGTTCTAAAATTGGATTGTGGCGATACTTGCAAGATCCTGTGAATTTACCAAAAATCATTGACCTGTACACTTAAGATGAGTGAATTCTGTGGAATGTAAGTGACACCTCAACAAACCTGCTTAAGAAGAAAAAACAGAGCCTGTAATGGTATCTCTCTAAGGATGCCGTTGTGAAGATTGTGCGCTAATTCACGTCAATCTCCTTAGAGATGTAGGGTAAATGCTCAAGAAATGTGTTCTGTATTATTATGATCAAGTGTGACAAGATCGTCTGTGTAAAATGCTCACTCCAGGGAAAGACAGCAATCGAAACAGAGTTAAGATTCACAAACAGCCCTAATATTGCTTTACAATAATACCAATCGCTTGGTTATTTTATCATTTCCTGGGGCTGTCCCACCTACGTGGGCCTGTTTTCTCATCTGCAGAATGGGAGAAGTGGGCTCCGTCTCCAAGGCCCTTTTCTTGCTGTGAGTCCTATATTTTGCTGTAAGTCCTATATTTTGTTCTGGCAATGTTTCTCTTCAGATGTGGTGTCCTGAGGTATGAGTAAGCATGTGGGGTGGGGGAGGACAGTGGGCACACCTTAGTGGGGTGCCTTGGGGCTTGGAGACCAGGATGTGTGTGTGTGGGGGGCGCTTGAAAGGTGGGTTGCATGACTGGGAGCTGATTGTGAAGGTTGTATGGGCCTGGTGCAGGGTTCAGGGTGCAGAGCCAGTCCAGTCTGGGTTGGAGTCCTGTATCCGCTGTTCCCTACCTCTGGGACTTTGGACAAGAGAGTCCTGCTCCGGGCAGTGTTAACTCCTCTGGAAAATGGTGAGGACGTTCCCTGTGGGGAGCTAGTATTCCCTGAGTTCATATCTATACCAGTAAGAAAGCAACAGCAGCAAAAACTTGACCCCAGGTGCCAACCACTGTCTTCAACTCTCTCCACAAAGTAATTTTTTTTTTCCGGTCATGCCATGCAGCTTGTGGGGGTCTTAGTTCCCCAATCAGGGATTGAACCCAGGACCTTGGCAGTAAGAGTCCAGAGTTCTAACCAGTGGACCTCCAGAGAATTCCCCACAGTAACACGTTGATCCAAAGGGCTCAGTTCACATTAGTGATCATGGAAGTAGGACAAATGCCTTCTTAGCATGAACCCTCAGTTTGCCTCTTCTATAAACAGGGCTGTGTAATCACCTCCCTCAAGGAGTTTCATCTGTGAGATTGTGCTGAAACGGTGTCTGGCCTGCAACTAGGATGTGGTAATAGGGAGCCACTGAAGGTTCCTGGAGAGGGAGGTGGCTGGCCTGTAAGGAAAGCATACCCCAGCCCCCTTCCCTCCAGCACCCAAGGTTAAGTTACAGCTTCAGGTGGGATCTAGCGCACTGGAGAATGGGGCTTATTTGGAAACTCATTATTTGTGCCAACATGTGATTACCTCCCCACCAGTCTGTGAGCTCCCCGAGGGCTGGTGGTCCTCTGGTCTTTGGCGCCAACATGCAGCCCGGGGTGTGGTGAACGCAGCACAAATGGAGACCTTCCTACGTGCCCGACACCGTTCCAAGGGCTCGGCTACAATGTGTCTCGTTACGTCTGGGAATTCTGCAAAGCTCCGAGTGGTCATCGTCTCCCCGGCCTGCCTCTCAGCCCCCATCTTCGCAGCTTCCCTCCTGCCCGCTCCCTCTGCCAGTTTCATCGCACCAGGGAAGCAGACCCCCTCCCTGAGTCTCGAGCCTCTGTCTGCTGCCCTGGAAAACAAGGATGATGTCACCCGCCCCTTGCCTGGCCTCCCAGGTGCCGAGAGACCTGGGGGGCAGGATGTCAGTAGGAGGAAAGAGGGGGGACTTAAGGAGGACTGGCCTGGAGACATCCCCCCTCCACTACTAGGACCTAAACACACACACAAACACACACACACACACACACACACACACACAGACCTCGAGGTCTGTGTACACAATGACACTGCCCACCCCGCCCATGGTTCCTTGTGGTTTTTTAAACAGGGAGCAGCCACCCAACACACACACACACACACCCCTGCTCCTTCACCCCTGCTCTTCCCTCTTTCCACCAGTTCTTCATGCAGGTCAAAAGGTCAGAGGTCATCTCCCCAGAGGCCCTGCCGTCCCCTTGGGCTCCATCTTCACAGCACCCTGCAGTTCTCTTGGAAGCCCTTATCAATACCCGATGTTACCGTGCAGTCTGGCTTATTGCCTAGGGCAGCGAGGTTCTGGTGGAGCTTTTTGTGATGTGGAATGTTCTAGACTTGTGCTGTTCAGCCGGGTAGCCACCAGCCACAGGGTGATACTGGGCACTTGAAACAGTGTGACTGAGGAATGCTTAATCTTATTCCGTTTTAATTATTTTATCATAAACGTATCAGCAGGAGTGCCGCCTGGGGCCGGTGGCTACACCGAGTCAGCCAGTGCCGAGTGGCTTTCCTCTTCTCGCATCCCGGGGCCTCGAGCTGCGCCCAGGCAGTGTTCGGTCAATGAGTGCACGTAAGGGTCCCCAAAGACCCCCGGGGCAGAGGGTAGCTTGTCGTCTGCCGCCCCTGGCTCTTCTCATGAATGTCTTGCTTGGCTGGTGGGCCCATGTCCCCTGAAGTGGGGCTCTGCCTCCTTCCACTCTGAGCCAAGGCTCAGGGCCTGGCAGACGCCGCCCTGCTCCCCAGACCCCCTCCGCCGGCCCTCCCTGCACAGACAGCCCCACTCTCTCCAGTTCCACAAACTCACATTTATTCACAGACGGACAAAGGGACAGGGACAGACCTTTGCTCACTGGGGACTGCCCCCCACCCCAGGATCCGGCAGTTCCAAAGAGGTGATGGTGTCCAGTGTGTGAAATGGGGAGGCAGCCAGGCTGGGGGGGGGGTCCCCCTTCAGTCTCCATCCCTCTGGCCAATGTCCTCCGCCTCCGACTCAGCGTCCTGCCTTCAGACGTGGGGCGAGCAGTTTCTAACCAGCATCAGGGGCCTGGGGGTGGGCGATGGGGACCGAGGAGCGTCCAGCCCCCGCCCCTAGTGTCGAGGGCTGGAAGGGGAGGGTGGGTTCACAGAGGAGGCTCCTCTCTTTTCACTTCCCTCCTCCGTGCTGCAGGCCGGGGCGGGGGCGTCTCCCACGGAGGGGCTGAGGGGGGCGGTGCCGGTCAGGAGGCCAGGCCCCCCATTCCGCGCAGGTGAGCCTTGCTCTCAGTCTCCTCTTCCTCCATCTCGAAGGCCGAGTGGTCTTGGCTGTCGAAGCAGGAGGCGCTGAGGAAGACAGGGGGTGCTGCTGCCGCCGGCGACTGGGGCGGGGACCCCGGGGACGGCGGCTCTTCCTTGATGTGGGCGAGGGGCAACGGGAGCCCCTCGGCCTCCTGGCCCGCGGGGGGCGGCGGGGCGCGCGGCGGCGAGGCCGGGGCCTGCAGTGCCTGCTGCGCGGCGGCGGCCCGCTCCAGCTCGGCGCGGTGGCAGCGCTGGTGACGCAGCAGGCTGTAGGCGCGGGAGAAGCGGCGCGAGCAGTGCGGGCAGGGGTGCGGGGCCGGGCCCCCCGCGTGCACCTGCGCGTGGCGCGCCAGGTCGGCCAGCCTCTTGAACTCCCGCTGGCAGCGCACGCACTGGAAGGGCCGCGCGCCCGAGTGGGTCACCCCGTGCTGCCGCAGGTGCGCCCGGCGCCGGAAGCCTTTGCCGCACTCGGGGCACCAGAATCGGGGTTCGCCGGCCGGGGCCCGGGCAGGGGCCGCCTCGCCTCCGTTCTGCCCGCCTGGCCCGCCCTCCGCGGCGGCCCCGCGCTCCGCCCCTTCGCCCCCCTCGGGCCCCCTCCCTGAGGTCCGGCCGCCCGCCGCCGCCACCTTGTCGTCCTTCTTGGCCGCCGCGGGCAGCGGGGCCAGCAGGCTGAGCGCGCCGTGGACGCGGCGGTGCTGGCGGAGGTAGGAAGCCAAGCGGAAGGCCAGGCCGCAGTCTGTGCACACGAAGGGGCGATCGGTGGAGTGGACCAGCCGGTGGCGGGACAGCGACCAGGGCCTGGCGAAGGCCTTGAGGCAGATGGAGCACTGGTGGCGCTTGGGGCGCGGCGGGGGCCCCCCCTCGCCCTCCTGATCGCCCTCGGGGCGCAGGCACGGGTGCGCTTTGAGCTCGCCCTTGGTGGCGAAGGCCTCCCGGCAGCGGAGACACAGCAGCGTCCAGTCGGCCTGCAGCAGGACCTGCTTCTCCTCCTGCCGCCCGGCCGCCAGCGCCAGCTCGGCCCTGAGCTCCGCCGCCCCGGCCTCGGCCTCGGCCCCCTCCGGCTCGCGGGGCCCCGCGCTAGTGGCAGCTGCCGGCGTGGCCGGCTCCCCCGTGGCCCACGGCTCAGGCCGCGCAGCCGCTGCCTCCTCCGCCGCCGCGTCTTCCTCCTCCGCTCCGGCGCCGGGTGGCTGCTCGGCGGCCTTGTCCTGCGGGCCCCAGCCGGACTCGGCCGCCTCCTTGGCCGCCCTGTCGATGGCCAGCTCGACGCCGCCTCCTGCGTGCTCCTGGGCCAGGTGGCGCCGGAGCTGCGCGGGCTCGGGGAAGGTGCGCGGGCAGGCGGCGCAGCGCAGCGGGGGCTGCGGCCCGTGGCCGCGCAGGTGGCGCGAGAGGTGGGCCGGCCGGCGGAAGGCCTTGGGGCACAGGGGGCAGGCGTGGGGCCGCAGGCCCGAGTGGCTCAGCCGGTGCCGGGAGAGGTAGTAGGGGAAGCGGAAGAGGCGGCCACACGTGGGGCAGGGCAGGGGCGCCCGGGGGGCTCCGGCACCCCCCCGGCCACGGCCTCGGCCTCGGCCTCTGCCCCGGCCCCGGCCTCGGCCCCGGCCCCGGTGAGGTGGGCTTCCCTGGGCAGGTGGAGGAGGTTGCGGATCCATGCCTGTAAATACAAAGGGAAAAGACAGAGATATTGTTGCGGGGGCGGGGGGCTGCGGGGGTGGGGGGGCAGTGCAGAAATGCAGAGCCAGAGCGATGGAGAGACAGAGAGGGTCAGAGGTTTAGCGGGGCAACAGAGGGACAGACAGACGAGGAAAGGGGCTGGAGCGAGAGGCAGAGACCTGGAGAAGCAGAAGACGGGACGGCGAGAGGCAGAAAGCAGGAGAGAGAGAGAGAGACAGAGAGATGGGGACACCCAGCAGAGACAGAGATGAAGAGAAAACAAAGAGATGCGGGCAGAGATGGGGCCAGCAGAGACCAGCGGGACCGCGGCAGGATGGAGAGAGGGAGAGAAAGAGAGACAGAGAGCGAGACCGAGACAGACAGACGAAAGCGGGGGCAAAGTCAGTGAAGCGCTTTTCCTCCCGGGGGGGCCCCGTCCGGAGCGTGCCGGGAGGGGCCGGGACACAGTCCCCGGTGCCAGAGAGGAGGGGGTGGGAGGCAGGGTCCGGAGGCCCCGGAAATGGAGTGTGGGTGCCTCGGTGGCCAGAGGCTGGGAGAGGCCGGGATAGGAGGGCTCGGAGTCCTAGGCCGGGAGGGGGCTCAGGGGCCCGGAATCCGGGGGCTGGGGGTGCGCGCGCGCGCTGGGGAGGAAATGCCGGGGACCCGCATCTGGACTTGTGTACCTGGGGTGGGGGGTGTGGATTCCGGGGTCCCCGGGGGTGGAGAAGGCTGGGGGAGGGGGCCGGGCGCCTGAGACAAGGGAGAGGAGGGGCCTGGGGGCCCGGGCCTGGACGCCCCCCCGAGGAAGGCCGCTGGGGCTGGGTGGGGAGCCCCCGGCCCCCGAGGGGGACCCGTCCCCGCGCTGGGCCCAGCCCTCGGCCCCCCGCAGGCGTGATCGGCAGAATCGGGGCGACGGGTCGCGGCCTCCCCGGCAGGGTTTTGAGCCCGGGACCCGCGGCTCGGTCCCGCGGCCCGGCGCCCGGCCCTTACCTCCGCGCCCTCCGCCTCTCCGCTCCTTTCTTCCTTCCCCGCGGCCGGCCGAGCGCGGACGGCGGTAGCGGGGAGGCAGGGCCCCCGAGCGCGGTGGGGGCGGGGGCGGGGGAGGAGGCTGGGCTCGGTGTCGCCGCCTAAGCCTTCCCCCCGGAAACCCAGCTCCTCGCCCGCGCCTGGAAGGGGAAAAGGCTGGCGGGGAGGCCGGAAGCGGGTGGACGCGGGGACCCAGGAGGCGGGGACGCAGGGCGGCTCGGACGCCTGGGTCCTCTAAGGGGAGGGGGCTGGGGGCCCGTCCTCTGCCTCCAGGAGGTCAGCCCCCACCTCCCACAACACACGCACACCCGCACACACACACCCATTCATTCCTTCAACACATGCACATTCATCAGGTCCTGTCAGCGCCAGGCACTGTGCGGGGCGAGGCGGGTGGCCGGGAAAGATGGTGAATGCGGCCCTGAGTGACAGCCGACGGGAAAAGGCTCCGCAATCGGGACGGGAACCTGACTGCAGCCGTCACTCGGCTGCCTGAGAAGGCGACGTTCCGTCTGTGAGCCTCAGTCTCTCCCTCCGTGATTAACCCCCGCGTGGCTATCCCCTTGACGTTAAGAAACCGGTTACTCACTGTGCTACGTAGATTCACTCCATCCGAAGCCACCGCTGTTTACTGAGCACCTACTACGAGCTAGCTCTGTCCTTGGTGCTGGAGCTTCAGTAGCAGAGACAGAGGCCACTGGACCCAGTACACAGGGAGCTCGCGGTCTGACGGAGCAGGAGACAGACACAGGCCCTCCTGCCCTCCCGGAGAGTTTGCTCCGAGGCAGGAAGCAGGGTGCCCTGCGATTACCGGAGCAGACTCGCCTCTGAGTGAGAGTGACCCCTGAGGGCTTCCTGGAGGCAACAGTGTTTCTGCTGAAGCCTGCAGGATGCAAGCCAAGAGTTAGAAATGGGAAGAGGGAGCAAATGCAAATAGGAAGGAAATATACCAGCACTACGCAGAAACATGCCAGGAGAAGTGTCTGTATCAGGTTAATTGTTGCAGTATTGTGCCTTGCTTCAAAACAGGGGAAGTGAACTAAATGCGCATCCGCCCATCCGTCGGGGATTTGAGTGATAAATCTACCCAGCGGAATGCTGTGTGTTCATAAAAGAAAGAACAAAGAAGTTCGCTGTGTAAAAATATGGAAAGGTTCCAAGTGATAACAGAGGAAAATTTGGAAGATGGAGCATAGCCTGCCCCGTCTGCACTTATCAGTGGGCTGTGTCTGGGCGAACTGGGAGGAGAGCGAAGAGCTGGCAACATTGTCTAACTCCCAAGACTGAAAGTGACTACACTCTCTCCTTTTGTACTTTTGGAACTTGAAACCATGGTGAATGTGTTTCATACTTCACAAAGTAAAGAGAAAAGATGCAAATAGGGATAATAAAAAATAAATGAAAATAAATGATAACTTACAATGTAAGTGCTTTACAAACACAAACCCATTTGTTCCTCCTGGTGTTAAGAAGTGGGTAACGTTACTCTCCCATTTCACAGAGCAGTGAGGTCCTGAGAGTTTCAAAGTGGTGGGTCTAAGTCTCTGTATCTCACAAAGAGATGGGAGAGATGGTAGTGGGTGAGGAGCATGATTTTTAAAAGCACTTGGTGGATAATGCTGCATTTTAAGAATCAAAAGTTTAAACACATCCATGGAAACAATAAGTACCAAATTTGGGATAGGGTGACCTCTGAGAAGGGAGAGGCAGTCAGGGGAGGGGAGAGATCTATGGAGTCAGGAGTACCTTATGTTTTAAAACTAGTAGTCAATATATGAACATGTTGTGTGTATATTTTTATTTGTTAAAATACACATAACATAAAATTTACCACTTTAGAGACTTCCCTGGTGGTCCAGTGGTTAGGAATCTGGGCTTCCACTGCAGGGGGTGTGGGTTTGACACCTGGTTGGAGACTAGGATCCCACATGCTTCGTGGTGCAGCAAAAAAATAAAATAAAATAAAAATTTACTATTTTAGCCATTTTGAACTGTGTACAATTCAGTGATATAAGAACATTCACAAAGTTGTACAATAAACCCCAGTGTCTAGTTCCAGGACTTTTTCATCACCCTGGACAGAAACCCAGATCTATTAATCTGTCATTCCCCATTCCCTTCTCCCCTCAGCTCCTGGCAACCAATAATTGTCTTTCTGTCTCTATGGGCTTGTCTGCTGTGGATGTTTCATATCAGTTGAGTCATCCAGTGTGTAGTCCTCTATGACTGGCTTCTTTCACTTATGTTTTTCAGGTTCATCCATGTGTAGCCTGTGTCAATACCTCATTCTTTTTTATTTAACTATTTTCAGCTGCACTGGGTCTTCGTTGTGGTGCACGGGCTTCCCATTGCGGTGGCTTCTCTTGTTGCAGAGCACAGACTCTGGGCATGCAGGCTTCAGTAGTTGCAGCGCATGGACCCAGTAGTTGCAGTTTGTGGGCTTTAGAGCACAGGCTCAATAGTTGTGGTTCACGGTCTTAGTTGCTCCACGGTATGTGGAATCTTCTCTGACCAGGGATTGAACACATGTCCCTTGCATTGGCAGGCTGATTATTATCCATGCACCACCAGGGAAGTCCAATGCTTCATTCTTTTTATGGCTGAGTAATATTCCATCATATGGGTTACTGTATTTTGTTTATCCATTCATTTGTTCATGAACCTTAGATAGTTTCTATCTTTGAACTGTTGTGAACAGTACTGTTACGAGCATTCGTTACGTGTAAAGTTTTTGTTTTAATGGCTGTTTTCAATTCTTTTGGGTATATACCTAAGTGTGTGTGCATTTATTTTATTATATATATTTTAAAGCCTTAAAGTATTTTTTCCTAAATAAAAGAAAGAAACGAATTCAGGAATGAGGGTGAGGGAAAGCAGTTTCAGAGGGATCAGCGTGCGGTCCGTGTGTGCAGCGGCGGCGGCCGTGGGAATCTGTGCCTTGTGGGGACACGTGGGGCCTTGGATTGGGGCATGGCAAGAGCCTCACGAGCAACGACGTCCGGCCTCCCAGTCCAGGCTGAAGGCCGGACGCATTCCGAGTGTACTGAGGAGCCATTGAAAAGGTTTTAAGCTGGAGAGTCACATGATCCGATTAGTGTTTTAGAGAAATTCCTGTGGGACCCGCGCGGAGGCCGGGCCGGATGCAGGAGAGACGGAGAGGCCGAGCAGGGAGGGGGCGGGGCCCGGGTCCAGGTGAGCGAGGAGGCCTGGGCGGGGCCGGCTGGGGCTGGGGGCTGGGTCCCCGTGTAGGGGGCGGGGCCCCTGGGCAGCGGGCGGGGCCCGGGTCCAGGTGAGCGTTGAGGCCTGGGCGGGGCCGGCTCGGTCTGGGGGCGGGGCCCCGGGCAGAGGGCGGGGTCCTCTGGTTGGGGGCGGGGGCTGGCGCTGATTGGTCCAGCGCTGCCCTTCTGGATGCCACTCCCGCCGCTGCCGCCTCCTCATTGGCGTCCCTGCTTCGCGGACCCGCCCCTCCCTCCGTCCGGTCTCCAGCACCAGGAAACCATAATCATTTTTGCTCCTGTGCTGAACGCGGTCCCTGTCCCGGGGCTCTCACCTCTTCCTCCCTACCTTCCTCACCTACACCTCCGCTCCCCGCCCTACCTGCCTGAACCCTGGAGCCTCCCTTAACGGGCTCCAGCCTTTCTCCCTCTGCTCCATCCTCACCGCGCTCTTGGCTCGTTCACTCTCAGGGCTTTGCACGCACACTTTTCTGTCTGGAATGCCCTCCTCCTAGGTTGTCGTGTCCGACCCTGTGACCCCATGGACTGTAGCCCGCCAGGCTCTTCTGTCCATGGGATTCTCCAGGCAAGAATACTGCAGTGGGTTGCCATTTCCTTCTCCCGGGGATCTTCCCAACCCAGGGATCGAACCCGCTTCTCCTGCACTGCAGGCGGATTTTTTACACCTGGGAAGCCTCTCCTAGATTACCATCATGTTTTCCTTACTTCCCTCGTTTCTTACAGATCTCCTCAGAGACATCTGTCTCGTCCACCTTAGCTCAAATAGCCCTTTTGGGAACTCTCTGGCGGCCCAGTGGTTAGGACTCCGCGCCTCCATGGCAGAGGCATCCGTTCGATCCCTCATAGGGGAACTGTGATCCCACAAGCAGCGCAGCGCGGCCAAATAAATAAATAAAAATTAAAAGACCTCTCCTGTCACCATCTAGTCCTTGCTTGGCCCTAATTTCCAACATTGTACGTATCACAAATATTAGGCTGTGTATCAGTTGCCCACTGATTGCCTATTTCCCCTTCCACTGGAATATAAACGCCCCGAGGGCGGGGGGTTTCTTCACATGTTTGTTTACCTGCTTTACCCTAGTGAGCGTCGCACGTCGAGCAATATTTGTAGGTGAATAAAGAGGGCCGAGGGGCTTCCCAGGTGGTGCTAGTGGTAAAGAACCTACCTGCCAATGCAGGAGACGTTCAGGGACGCAAGTTCGATCCTGAAGATGGGGAAGGTCTCCTGGAGGAGGGCTAGCAACCCACTTCAATATTTTTGCCTGGAAAATCCTTTGACTGAGGAACCTGGCGGGCTACAGTCCAGGGGGTCGCAAAGAGTTTGACACGACTGAAGAGACTTAGGGCGCACACAAAGAGGGACGCGGGGTGAGGAGGACGCGGCTTCAGGTTTTGCAATGGGGGCTCCCTGGAAGGGAAGACTGCCGTGGGGAGGAGGGGAGATGCGGAGCGCAGGTGAGCGGGTCTGCGCGCGGGAGTCAGCGCCGCCCACAGAGGCGTGGGAGTGCCGGCGTCTGGCTAGAAGTTGATGCTCCGGAACCGCTGAGATCGCCCCCAGGGTAAAACCCATCCCTTCAGCCTCTGAGCCTCAATTGAGCACATCGATAAAATGGATTCTCCGTGTCACGAGTAGGGGACCAGGTCCAGGCCACCCCCTGACACTGGGGAGCATTCGGGAAAGGGGTGAGTCCCTTTCGCTACCGTCTCGGAAGAGAAAGGATTGGAGTGCAGGTGAGGTGGGAGGGAGGTCCCTATTCATCACCCTACTGCCAGGCGAGCGTCTCCATGACAACCCTGGCACATTTCTCGGCCCTCGACTCTGCAGGCAGAGCGGTCTCCAAGTGGGCGGGTCTTGTCCCTGGGGGCGGTACCTGTACCTAAAGAGGTGGGTCTTGTTTCTCCAACTCGGAGAAATATATATATTTATTTTACCCCAAATGGGTGAGTCTGTTTCCCCTTGCTGAGTAGTGGGGGTAGAGAGGAGAGGTTGAGCATTCCCAGGGGCCGATCTGCCACCCTTCCAAGTGGGCACGTGTGGATCTCCAGGCAAAACGTCTTTCTTGAATGATAAACTCCCACTTGTTTGCCCTCAAACTTATCTCCTTCATTTAAATGTTTTTTTTCTGTGTGAAATATAAGACGTATCGGTGTAAAGCGCATGATAAAAACACACAATTTAACAAAGAATTATAAAATAATCAGCAGATTAAGAAAAGGAATGTTGGCAGCTGCCCCAGAGCCCCATAGAAGGTTCCACTATGTCCCACCCCGAGCTTAACCCATCTATCCACACTGTTGTGAGTTTTACAGGAAAAAAAAAAAAAGTTTTCCTCTAGATGGCTCACACCCACAGGGCGTCCTAAGCGATATTGCAGTTCAGTTTTGCTTGCCTCCATGTGGTAGAAGGAAATGGGACTCTACCTATCTGGTTTCTTTGGCCTGGCTTCTTTGTAACTTTCACTTGTGTAACTGTGTATCTCTGTATTCATGCATTCTCTTCCTGTATAGTGTTTATAGATTTAAATGGCAGAGTTGGGTCTTTGTTGCAGCAGGAGGGATTTTCGTTGACTCCTGTGGGATCTTTCTGTGGCATGTGGACTTAGGTGCTCAAGACATGTGGGATCTTAGTTCCCCCACCAGGGATGGAACCTGTGTCCCCTGCATTGCAAGGCAGATTCTTAACTGAACAATCAAGGAAGTCCCTATAGTATTTCATAGCATAATATTTGTTGTTGTTGTTGTTCAGTCGCTAAGTCATGTCCAACCCTTTTGCAACTACGTGGACCCATGCAGTCCACCAGGCTCCTCTGTCCATGAGGATTCTCCAGGCAAGAATAATGGAGTGGGTTGCCATTTCCTTTTCCAGGGGATCTTCCCCACCCAGGGATTGAACCTGGGTCTCCTGCACTGCAGGCAGCTTCCTTGTCATCTGAGTCACCAGAGAAGCCTGCATAAATATACCATCATTTATTTATTCACTGTATTGGTGATGAATGTCTTAGTCCATTCAGGCTGGCATAACAAAATACCACAGACCGGGTGGCTTATAAACAACAGAAGTTTATTGCTCACAGTTCTGCAACCTGGAAGTCCAAGGCCAAGGTGCCAGCACGGTTGCCTTCTGCTGAGGGGGCCTCTTCCTTGTTCAATGCTGTGCCTTCTTGCTGTGTCCTCATGGGGTGGAAGGGGCTACATTCTCTCTGGAGTCCTTTCAGTTACAAAGAAGCCCTTTATGAGGCATGAATCCCATTCGTGGGGGCTCCGCCCTCATGATTTAAGCACCGTCCAAAGGCCCCACCTCCAAATACCATCACATTCATTGGGTACTAAGATTTCAACATATGAATTTGAGGGGACATGCTTAAATCATAGCAATGGTATTTCAGTGGTTCTGAGTTCAGGGTTTCTCTAGGGTTCATGCCTATCAATAGCACAGCCTTATTAAAGCGTGCCATTGAGGGCAGGAGGAGCAGGGGGCAAGAGGATGAGACGGTTGGATGGCATCACTGACTCAATCGACATGAGTCTGAGCAAACTCTGGGAGATGGTGGAGGACAGGGAAGCCTGGCGTGCTGCAGTTCGTGGGGTCAGACATGACTTAGCAACTGAACACCACCACCTCCCAAGCATCTCAAATTTAAGCTCAAGATGGCGCTCCTGACCTCTCCAGCCTCACCTAAATTTGCTTTCTCTCCGTTTTCGGCCCCACCACGAAAGCAGCCTCTGCCCTGATTCCTCTCTTTCCGTTAAACACAGGCGCACACACAACACGCCCTCCCACATCGCACCTCCAGGATTCACCTTGGGCCCCCCCCAGCTCTGTCCACCGCTCAGCTCCAAGCCCGCACGTCTCTCTCCTGGTGGACTGCAGTAGTCTGCTCTGCATTCCCTCAGCCCCCTTCTCCACCCAGCGGCCGGCCAGAGGGACCCTTGGAAAGTGCAGCAGCAGTCGCATCCCTTCACCCTTACAGTCGTGCTTGTCAGCGTCCACGGAGCACAGTCAGATGTCTGTGTCGGCCCAGGGTCTTCGTGCCCTGACTCCTGCTTCACCACTCCACCTCCTCTCACCAGCCCCTCCCCTTCTGGGCTGGCCCAGCTGTCCACTTGGCCGGCCCTTCCTCACCCTTCTGGTCTCAGATCAGGTGTCACCTCTGCAGAGAAGCACCCCCCCCTCCCCCCACCAGACCACTCCACCTAAGGTGACACAGTCCAGCCACTTGTTTTCTCAGGGAGTAATTTTGTTCGCTGCTGGATCCCCAGGGGGAATTACAGTGCCTGGCACTCAGTACAGGAATAAAATCTAGTGTGTAGAAGACAGTGTGGAAAGTCTGCTCACTCTCAGATGGGCGGATCCTAATCTAGCGGAAGGATGCTAAGGGACAAACTTGGTTGCCTGGGACACAGAAGCTAAGGGGCGGGGCCTTTAGGTGTTTAGGAGGCGTGTCCTGTGGGATTGAGGGTTTCTAAAGGGTGTGTCTGGTCCCAGGGGGCATATCCATCCGTTGGGGGTGAATTTTGTCTTTCAGAGGCAGGGTTCCACTCGGATGAGATCTAAACCATCCCTGACATTAAAAGGGTCATACACTGGGACTTCCCTGGCGGTCCACTGGTTAAGCCTCCACGCGCCCAGTGTAGGGGACACGGGTTCGATCCCTGATCGGGAAACTAAGATTCCCACATGCCACGAGGTGGCAGGCAGTCTTTGTGAGGGAGTGGAGGACTCGAAATGTCTCCAGCGAAAGGAAAGCTGTCTTTATTTGTCTGTCTCCCTGCTCTAATTCAGGGAGGGAGAAGCCCCCACGTCCCTAAAAGCCAAGGATCAGGACCTGAGACGGGAGCAGCTGAAAGGACGGCGTTTATTGGGGTCCAGGAGAAGCTGGGGAGTGGGGCGAGGGGGCGAGGTCGAGGCTCACAGGGGACACCCCCCCCCCCCCCAGCCAAAGCCCCCTTCCCCTTGGCGCTGGGAAGAACACAGACAAACTGACAGATATGGAAAGACTGACAGGTGCTACAGCAGAGCGAGAGGGATGCCCCGGCGAACCCCACGCCCCACTCTTGAGCTCGCAGAGCAGGAGATGACGTGGACCGGCCCCCACGCTGGAGGTCGCGGAGGAATGTCTGTGGTATTTGCTCTGAGGAGGTGGGGTGCAGGCCGCAACCGGCACCGCCCATTCCAGTGGACAGGGGGTGGAGTCTACATGGATCCGGATCAGTTCATCCTACGGGGGGAGGGGGTCGGATTCTGAACCAGCCTATTCTATGTTTTGAGGGGTGGGGAAGATCATCAGGGTCCATCCATTCCGCAGTAGGGGAGCGAGACCGGGCAACTACCCTGGTCCTCTTTCCACACAGGGTCTAAGTGACAGGGGAGGAGGCAGATTCCGGCTATATCTGTTATCTGGGGGCACCAGTGACGACTCCTGGTGGATAGCATTTGGGGGCGGGGGGGAAATCCAGGGAAATGGTTCCCCCATTCTCCAGATCTAGATGGTTGGAATGATGGCTCTTAGGAAGAGGGGCAGTCTTTCCTTGGGTGGGGAAGGGCGTGCCCATCTTTAATTATTAGGGCCCTCGAGAGGAGGAGGACTTGTGGAGACCCCTTTGTCATCCCCAGCTCCCCACAGCTTAGAGGTCGATTGATATGGGGGTGCTCAGCAAGTGTTCCAGGGGCCTCGAGGTTAGGAGTCTCTCCATAGATCCGGGACCCCGAGGTTAGTCTTGCCGCCCACCAGCTCAGGGGCCTGTGCAGGTGCTAGGTGGTCCCCTGTCCTCCAGCCAGGGTCCCCTCTTCCCAGGGCCCATGCCTGGCTCTGGAGGGCCAGTGGGGGGCGCCTCCCTCGTGGTCCCTAGGTCCCCGGGGCCCGGGCCCTGAGTCCAGCGCCCCGGGGAGGGGAGGTCGGACGGCGGGGCGCACGGCCCGGCCGTGTCAGTCCATGCCCCGGTGCAGCTTCAGGTGTCTGGAGAGGTTGCTGAGCGTGATGAAGCCCTTGCCGCAGACGTGGCAGGGGAAGGGCCGCTCGGCGCCGTGCAGCAGCCGATGGCGCTTGAGGTAGCACTCGTGGCGGAAGAACTTGCCGCACTCCAGGCACGGGAACGGCTTCTCGCCCGTGTGCACCAGCACGTGCCGCTCCAGGTCGCGCGGCGAGCGGAACAGCTTCTCGCACTCGGAGCAACCGAAGATCTTCTTGCCGCGGCCCGAGGCGGACGCGGGCTCCCCGGACGGGGACTCCCCCTCGCGGGCGGGCGCGGCCGCCGCCTCCGCGCCGCCCGCGCCCGCGCTCTCGCCGTGGCTGGCGCGCCGGTGCTCCTCCAGGGCCGCCAGCGCCGCGTACAGCGCCCCGCAGTGGCCGCAGCCGTAGGCCGCGGGGCCCGAGTGCGCCTCCAGGTGGCTGGCCAGCGCCGCCGCCGACGCGAAGAAGGTCCCGCAGTCGCACTGGTACAGCGTGTCTTCCGACGGCTCCGCGGGCGCCTCGCCGCCGCCCTCCGGGAGCAGCACCCCCAGCTCAGGCACGCCGCCCCCGGCGCGGCCCAGGAGCAACCCGCCGTCCCAGGCTGGCTGAACCTCGCCGCCCTCGCCGGCGGCCCCGGGGGCCCAGGCCTGCGCCGGGGGCGCGCCGGGGCCCTGCAGGTCGTGGGTCAGCTTGTGCCGCTCCAGCAGCGCGGGCGCGTTGAAGTCGCGCTCGCAGCGCGGGCACTTGAAGGGCTTCACGTCGGTGTGCGCCGCCCAGTGGGCCGCCAGCTCACGGCCCTGGTCGAAGCGCCGCGCGCACGCGCCGCAAGCGAACGGGGGCAAGGAGGCCGCCGCTGCGGCCGCCGCGGCCTCGGCCAGCCCCCAGCCCCCCGCGGCGGCGCCTGCCCCCTCTGGACCCTCGCCGCCGGCGCCGCCCCCGCCCGCCCCCGCGCCCCCGCACACAGAGCAGGGCCCCACGTTGCAGCAGACTGAGCAGGGCGCGCTCAGGGCGGGCAGGCCTGCGCCGGGCTGCAGCGGGGACGGGAGCGCCCCACGATGCTGGCGCTTGAGGTGGCGGCCCAGGCTGGAGCGCGAGGAGAAGCGGAGCTCGCAGACGAGGCAGCAGTAGGGCTTCTCACCAGTGTGGACGACCTGCGAGGGCAGGAGGGAGAGCCCGGCGTCAGGGCGGAGCGTCGAGACCAGGGAACGGAGTCTTGGCCTCCCGGGGGGACGCAGGGGAAGCCTCCGGCCTGATCCACGGGACCAGGATCCAGCTGCGACCCTCTCCTCATTCTCTGCGTCCGGCCATTGTCCGCATTCTTTTGGTCCCTCCAGCCTCAGAACTGGCTGTTCCCTTTGCCTGTTATGCTATTCCCACGGCGAATTCCTGCTTTTCCTTCAGGTCTCAGCTGGAGCATCACCTTGCCCTGCCCTTCCTACCCTGTCTGGTAGCCCAGAGCTCTTCCCCCTTTCCTCCTCCATAGCAGGTGGTTATTAGTGTGTTTTAACTTCCTTCCCCAAATCTCTGCCTTTCTATCTAGATCACCCTTGCCTGTGAATTTGCTGATTGTCTACCTGGCGATGGACCACTTTCAATGGAATGTAAGTTCTCCAAAGGCATGGACGTTATTGGTTTCATCCTGGTAGCCCCAGGGTTGGGAACTGGGAAATCACTTGATAGATAATTGCTGAGTAAAGGAATTAAGGACATATATGGTAAATCTATCTTAGAAAACGGTACGGGAAGATGAACACAAAGTTGCTGGCATATGAGCAGAAGCACGGGCGAGTGGAGGGGCAAATTTACTGTGAATGTTTTAGTTCCTGGTTTCACTGGTCAGGATGCTTCGATGGGGAGGGAGGGAGGGGGAGAGAAATATTCTCAGGGGCCAGCTGTCTGCTGTCGCTCACAGTGGGTCTCCGGGGCTCCGAGGGCACAGCACAGCCAGGCCAGCCTACGGCTGGGCTGCAGGACTCACCTGGTGGTGTAGCAGGCCGGTGGAGTCTCGGAACCCCTTGGGGCAGGCGGAGCAGCGGTAGGGCCGCTCGCCGGTGTGCGAGCGCAGGTGGTTGGCCAGGTTGAAGCTGTGCTTGAAGCCCTTGCCACAGCGCGGACACGCGTGGGGTTTGAGCGCAGTGTGCCGAGCGAAGTGGCGCCGCAGATCCGAGCGGTAGCGAAAGCTCTTGCCACACTCACTGCAGTGAAACGGCACGCGGGGGGCAGCAGCGGGCGGAGCTGGGGCCGGGGCTGGGGCCCGGGCGGGGAGCGGGGGCGCTGGCAGCGGCGCGTCATCCATGGCGGCGCGGTGCGAGGGCAGTGGCGGGTGGGGGCTCTCTCTGGAGCAGGGAGACATGGAGCGGGGTGAGGGAGTCACCTCCCCATCAGCCTCCCCAATTAGGCTCCTTGGACTCAGAGACCTGCCACTTGTCCCTGGAAATCCAGCGAACTACCTCCCAAGCCACGCCCATCTGTCAAAGGCTACGCCCACTGCGCTTAAAACCCCTCCCACTCTCCTGGGATTCCCCACCTTCCACCACTCATCTACCTATCTTCCCAATCACTTCTAAGCTGGACTCCCGCCCTGCTCCAAGCCCCACCCACTGTGGTTAAGCCCCGCCCACTCCTTCCAAAGTCTCCTT
Source organism: Dama dama (assembly GCF_033118175.1). Classification (NCBI taxonomy): domain Eukaryota; kingdom Metazoa; phylum Chordata; class Mammalia; order Artiodactyla; family Cervidae; genus Dama; species Dama dama. The sequence continues at coordinate 68,757,111 of NC_083684.1, read as the reverse complement.
GTTCCTGAAGCCTGTTGTATTTCTGAAAGCCACCCCCTCTCTTCTTTGAAGATGAAAGTCATCTTCGGAGGAAGGCTGACATTGCTAACCAATGAGAGAACAAAGATTTTGGGTTAAGGGCATATGAATCAACTTTCCAGGGTGACTATGACTATCCTCGAGAAAACCAACCGATTCTATTTCCATCCGCAAAACAGGATACTAGGAGGACCTACCTCAGGAGGTGGTGAGGACTAAGCATAATTGTGGCCACACCGCCAAGTGCTTACTGACCACACAGCAAAGACTCAACAGCTAAGCTGTTTTGATTAACTGCTGTCTGCTAAATTCCTCCGAGCTTCCTCTTGAAGTCTCCATCTCTTCTCAAGATCTACCTACTAAATCCCGCTCACTTTTTCCTTAAGCGCAGGCTTGATGTAAACCCCTTTCTTTCCAAGGCCCCATCACTCTCACTCTCTTGCCACCTCAGCCGTTCCTCTCTGACGCCCTCCCCATCTTCTCTGTCATTTCACCTGCAGTTATAAAGACTTGCTATTTCCCCTAAAGACGCCCCCAAATAACACGCTTAAACCCCACCCCCCTCCACTATGCCCATCACTTTCTGAAAGCTTCATCCCTAGACAAACTCCACCCATTCTCCTAGCTCCTCCCACCTCCACACTGAACCCTTTTCCCCACTCAGCCCCAGTGGAGGACCCTTCAACCTAGGGCCCGCCTACCAGTCTCCCAGAGCCACGCCCCTTCGTCAAACCTCGCCCCTTGCCCAAGTTCCTCCCACTTCCACCCAGTCCCGCCCATTCCGCAAGCCACGCCCACTCAGCCTCCTCGCAGCCATCGCTCCGCCCCGGCGCCGCTAGGCCCCGCCTCCTCCCCACCCAGTCGCCCGCGGGGCTGGCCCCCCTCCCCAGTCCACTCGGGGACCCAGGCCCCGAGAGCCGGCCTTTTGTGCCCCTCCCCCCTGTCCCTGAGAGGTGCGGGCCCGGGAGCCCGGGGCGGGGGCAGGTCTGGCTGGCCCCGCGGCCCGGCGAGTCCACCTTGCTCGCTCGGAGCGGGGTTTCTGGAGCCCTGAGGCGGCCCCGGGAGGCCGGGAAAGTCAGTCGGCTTTCCTCTTTAATTACTTACACCTCCCTCTGGGCGCCGACATTTTGGGCAGCGGGGGTAGCGTCACTTCCACCCGGGGGGCCCCTCGACTTCCGCCTCGGCTCCCTTCTCCCCCTCACTCCCCCTTCCTCCCGCCTTCTTGGCTTCCCTCCTCCCCGCCGCCCTCCCTTCTCCCTCTTTCCCGTCCCTTTCCCAGCTGCTGGAGGGTAGAGAAGCCGGGGCGGCGCCATCTTGGGTGAGGGCATGGGGAAGGGGCGGGGCTTAAGGCGACCCTCGGCGCCATACAGACTAAGGGCAACAAGCTACGAGCGCTCGGCCTCATCCCGGCGTTGTCGACGCTGGTGGGTGTTAACAAAGATGAGGGCAGATTTGAGTCCCTCGTCGCAACCTCAGGCTTCTCCTGGGTAGGACGTCGGGTGGCATCAGGAAAAGACAGACATTGAAGTTCGCCGCCTGCGACAGACACAGGAGGAAAGAGCGGGCTCCATCTTGTGCTTTAGTCTTCCAGTGGGTTTTGAAGCCCATCGGGCGCCATGTTAACTACGGGAACCCGCCGCCATTTTCGCGCTTCTCCTCCTTTTGGTATCTTTCTTTGATTGGGTCACCCGGCTGGGTCCTTTGGGGGAGGACGATATTTCTGTTTATGTAGGATGTGTTGGTGCCGTAATTTTTTCCCGCTCGGGGCTAGCGAGAGCGATGGGTGTGCAGGAGCGGCCTGCCGACGGGGACGTGACCGGCCCTTAGGACCCAGCGCGTGCCCTTTGTTCCCCGCGGGCCGGGCCGGGCCGGGCCGGGCCGGGCCGGGCGGGGGGGTGGGGGAGGGGCGTCCTCTCCGAGGGGCGGGGCCGCGCGCGCGCCGCCGGGAGGCAGGGCCCCCCTCTCCCCCGCCCCCTCCGGCGCGCCGGCCTCGCGCCCCCGCGCGCGCACACTCGCGAGTCCAGGCGGCATGCAAATGAGGTACCCGAGAGGCGGGGGGCCCGGGCGGGGGGACGGGAGCGGGCGAGGGGAGGCCCGGGGCCGTGCGCGCCTGGAGCGCGCCCCCCACCTGCTCCGGCTCGCGCGACCGCCGAGGCGCGCGCGCCGACCTCGCGCCCCGCCGAGCCGGCCCGCCTGGCCGCGCGCGCGCAGACCCCCTTCCTGGCTCGGCCTAGCCGTCCGCGGCTCGGCGCCGCTCATTGGCCGCCGCCCCCGCAGGGCCCGCCCCGCGCGGTCGGGGCCGCCGGCCGAGCGCGCGCCTGCGCCCGGGGTGGAGGAGGGCGAGGGTCTGGGCCTCGTTCCAGAGACCCGGGTTCAGGCCTAGGCACTCCCAACAGAGGGAGCCGTGTGGTTACGGAAAAGTGGCTGCCCTTCGGTGTGTCTCAGTCTGGGTGCCTGCTTTAATGGGGTGCACCTGTGTGTTTCTCGCCTTTAACTTTAGTACACTCTAGTCCCCTGGTCCCAGGCCCTGGTGGTGTTGCTGATGGTAGATTGTTTGGTGCTTATTACAACCGGCAACCCTGCTATGTCCATTTCACAGAGGTGGGAACTCGTTCGGAGAGAGAAAGCCACTTGTTAGTTAACAGCAGAGCTGGATTCAAACGTAGGGCTAAGGGACCTCATGAGTTCCCTTGGGCCTAGAACTTACCACTCCCTGAGACACTGGAGTCCTTGAGATCAAGTCCTGACCCGGCCGCTTACCAGCAGAGGGAGCTGGCAACTTGTGCCTTCGTTTCCCAAGTTTGCAAAAAGGAGGTGATATACCCTTATTCAGAGGGTTGGTGTAAAGCTTAGTTACAAGCCATGATAATAAGAGCTAATATTTCCTAAGGACCTCTGTGTGTGAAAGTGTTAGTCGCTCCGTCCTGTCCGACTCTTGGCGATCCCAGGGACTGCAGCCCACCAGGCTCCTGGGTCCTTGGGATTCTACAGGCAAGAATACTGGAGAGGGCAGACATTCCTTTCTTCAGGGGATCTTCCTTACCCAGGGATGGACCCCGGGTCCTCTGCGTTGCAGGCTGATTCTTTACAGTCTAAGTCACCAGGGAAGCCCCTTGTTTACTGAGCACTTTATGTATATTATCCTCATGGCACGTCTGTGCGAGTAGGTAGAAATACCATGTTTCGCAAAGGCTTAGCTGGGGCCTGAAGAGGTGAGCGCCTTGCCCAAGGCCACCAAACAGAGAGTGAGTGACAGGTTCAGGAATCTGAGCTCCTGAGCTCTGATCAAACCTCTGGCTCCAGAGCCCAGGCTCGTAACAGCTCTGACATACATCCTCATTTCCAGCTCAGGAGCACACGTCACCCGGGACAAGTCCCTTTCTTTTTTTCTTCCAGTCCTGACCCCCCACCCCTCCCACCCCGGTCCCTTTCTCTGGCCTTCTCACCTTGTCAGGAAGAGAGATAAAACATTTCTGAGACCTTGCTGGCTCTTCTCTCTGTTCTGAGGCTCAAACACTGGCCTACACTCTCAGTTGGACTCTGTCACCCCAGGAAGAGTTTATTTTTGCTCCTTGACCCTGAATGTCTAGGAGGAGTTAGGGACGTCTGGGAGATGCCTGTGGGGCCCAGGTGTTTAGCGACTGGCACAGAATTATCCTGCTGTTTTACCCACTAGTTTGGCTTTAATTGCCTGTCCAAGCGGATGTCGGCCATGCCCTGGTCGATGGACTGGAACCCAGGAAGTTGTCTGGGGGACTAGGGCTATTCCAGACCACCCTGCATTGACGGCTGCCCCTCTCTCCTCTTAGCCCGGCTCCAGTGCCCAGACCCAAGCCCCCCACTGCTCAATGGACACCCCCAGCCCAGACCCGTGGCCTTCGCCTTTGCCTGAGGAAGAAGAGAAACCTCTGGCCTTATCTCCTCCTGTTCCCCGGGGCCGCCGAGGCCGAAGTCTTGGGGGGGCCACCTCCTCCAACCGGACGCTCAAGGCCTCCCTCTCGCGCAAGCGGGGCCGCCCAGCCAAGTCAGAGCAGGAGCCCCCCCTGACACAGGGGGTGAGCGCCCCGGTGGGCAGCAGCGATGGCAGTGACCTCCTGCTGATCGATGATCAGGGTGTGCCCTACACGGTCTCCGAAGGGTCAGTGGCTGGCGGGCCCGAGAGCTCTGGCCCCGGCCCTAAGAAGGCGCCGCACTTCTGCCCGGTGTGCCTTCGGGCCTTCCCCTACCTCTCCGACCTGGAGCGTCACAGCATCTCACACTCAGAGCTGAAGCCGCACGAGTGCAAGGATTGCGGCAAGACCTTCAAGCGGTCCAGCCACCTGCGGCGGCACTGCAACATCCATGCGGGCCTGCGGCCCTTCCGCTGCCCGCTCTGCCCCCGCCGCTTCCGAGAGGCGGGTGAGCTGGCCCACCACCACCGCGTCCACTCCGGCGAGCGCCCCTACCAGTGCACGGTGTGCCGGCTGCGCTTCATGGAGACCAACACGCTCCGGCGGCACGCCAAACGCAAGCACCCCGAGGCCATGGGGGCACCTATGTGTCCTCCGGACCCAGAGCCTGAAGCGCCGTGGGACGACGACGGTATCCCCGCCACGGCAGGGGCCGACGACGAGGAGGAAGAGCTGGAGGGGAAAGAGCTGGCCTGACCCACACCCCCGGCCACCGCTCCCCCGGCCAGGCTTAGAGCTGGGCGTGCCCCGGGTGCGGTGCCTGGGCAGCGAGGCCGGGACACCTTGTCTGGTGGTCTTCCCGTTCTGGGAGTGGGCTGAGGGTGCAGACCTCAGCTTCTGGGTCCTGCTGCCTTCTACCACCCTCCGGCGGACTGACAGGCCTGTGGAGGCAGGGGCTGTGGAAATAAATCTCTGCCTACTGCCCATTGGTGTGTGTTCCCTCACGGTCCCAGGGCTGGCCCCCTTCTCCCTTCCCGTGTCCTTCCGCCGCTGCCCCACCCCCATGCCATGCGCTTCATTAGCTTGGCGCTAAAGACTGGATTGAGAGAAGCCTCTGCCGCCACTCCCATCTCCAGCGGACCCCAAAGCACTCCCCCCTAAATGTCCACTCAAGTAAAACATAGGACCTTTCGTGCAAACGTGACCCCGGGTCCCTGTCGCCTGCGTCATTCTAACCAGATTCCTGGAAATCGTATAGCCACCACTTTGGCCCATCTCTTTGTTCTGGCGCTGTTTGCAGAGAAACAAAATTAAGGGTTGCGTGCTGGACTGACCACTTTGGTAGGCTTAAGTAGATAAGGAGTGACTTGGACCGGCAGAGCTCAGGACGCTGCGCAGTTAGGTGAAGGCTGTGGGCGGGGCCTAGGATAAGGGGGCTGAGGACCGGGAGGGGCTTAAACGAGTGGGCGGGTTGGTGGGCAGAAATTGAGAGAGTTAAGATGGAATGGATAGGGGACTTATCTGACGGGAGGGGCTTCAAGGGGAAACTGCAGGAGAGCAAGGTGTTGGGACAGGTAGGATTTGAGCTGTGAGGATGCTGAGCGGTGGATATAACTGCTCTGCAGGCCGAGGGGAGAGAAGGGGGTCCTTAAGAGAGGAGTACCGAAAGAGAGTCCCAGAGGAAAGCAGAGCTTAGGAGGAAGGGCTGGAGAGACTCGGGCTTAGCTGCTTGAGGTGGGGCTGAGTTAGAGGCGAGGCTTAGAGCGAGTATACGTGAGGGGCCGTGTAAAATGTCGTGAAGCTATGTGGTTCGAAACTTCAGCCTGCGTCAGAATCACCTGAAGCATTTTTTTTTTTTTTTTTTTTTTTATAGCCCCTAGAAAGAATCTGCCGCCCGCTGCCCGGCTGCCGACTTGGTTCCTCGGGGCCCCTGCAGTTCCAACTCCACCTGAAGCATTTTAAAACGCAGGTCCCTAGGCCTACCCCCAGGGTCTGTGATTCAGGGAATCTAGGGTAAGGGGCCTGGGAATTTACAGTTCTAATTTCCTGTGGCGCCGCCGCTGCAGGTATTAAAGTCACACTTTCAGACCCCCTGACTTCAGGAAATGCTTTGCAAGTGGGAAACAATTGAGCGTGAAAGCGGTGAGAGAGGCGGGGGCTTAAATACTGTGAGCGGAAAGGGCGTGGCTCACGCGCAGGGGCGTGGCTCGGCCCCAGAAGCTCCGAGAGGCCGGGGTTACGAGGGAGAGGTGGGCTTCCAGAGAGTCCGGGCCTTTGAGACGGGGAAGTACGGGGTAGACTTCTAGGGGCGGGTCGAGGAGGGTGGGTTCTGAGGCGGTGGGCGGGGACTATGATAATTAAGCTCCGAAAGAGGCGCCGTCGTGGATGGGGCGGGGCTTATGTGTTATTTTGCATAAGGGGCGTGGCTTAACGAGGGCCCGGGGCGTGTGGGCGGTGCCCTAGGAAGGGGCGGGGGCACAGGACGCAGGCGCACTGCGCTCCGCTCGCCCACCGGAAGCGGAGCCGGCTTCCCCGGTCCCCGCGGCCCCAGATCCCGCGAGCAGGCGCATTTCCCCTTCCCTGTCTCTGCCGCCGCCTCCCCCTTCCGCTCCTCCACGCCGGCGCCTCGGAGACGGGCGCGATTTCCGCTTCCGGACGGGCGGGCAGGCGGGCGGCGCGGGGCTGCCGGGGAGGGGGAGGGGGCGGCACTTCCGGTCGGGCCCTCGGGTCTCCCCGGAGCGGCGGCGCCTCCTCCGCCTCCTCAGCTTCCTCCCGGCGGAGACCCCGGCGCCGGTGAGTGACGGGGCGCGTGGCCCGGGGGCCCGGGGGCAGCGTGGGCGGGGGGTCCCGCCCTGGCCCGCCTTGGTTCCCAGAGCGTTCCTATCAGTGCTTCTCGCGCCCGGCCCTCGCTGGGGGGCCCCCTCCATGACTTCTCCCCCAGAAGACTACTCCGGATAGCGCCCCATTACCGCCCCCCGTGCAGGACAGCTACCAGAACGCGCTCACTCGTGGCGATCCCTCAGCTGCTGCCAGGGCCCCCCACTAAGGCTTTCTCATAGGTTCCCTTTCTACATAGTCCCCCCGTTTTTGCTTCCTGCAGGACAGCCCCCCAAATGCCATCGGCATTGCCCGTCCCCGTGCGGAGCAGCTGTCCGTGAACCCTCCCTTTGGTATTCTTGTAGGTTGCTTCGCAAGAGTGTGATATTAGTATTTTATAGCAGATCCCTATTTTCTCTGTCCACGCACAACAGCCCCAAAGCTCTTAACCACCCCCCTCCCCAACGCCCCCTTCGTTACTGTAAAAATACTTTGCATTCTGATCAGCGGCCCAAAATACCTTTTTTCCTTTTCTGCCCCCCCCCCCCCGCAATAATCCCCCTTGAGAATATTGCTTTCGATGACCGACACCCTCACTCCCCCCTTCCATAGACAGCTCCCCCTAGAGTTGTACTGGCACACTCACATCCTCCCCCCTTCAGATAGGAATAGCTGTCAGTTTAGCCCCAGGCTCCCCTGAAACACCGCCACCCCGCCCTCCTCGGGGTCAGCGCCTGTCTGGGGTCCTCCCAGGGAACGGCGCCCCACGTGAGGCTTTCCCCTCAAAGCTCTTCCCCTGGCCCTGACAGCTCGCATCCTCACCTGCAGCTTCTCCCCACGCCCCTCCTCCTGGACTCCCCAAGGAAGACCCAGCTTCACTGGGCAACGGCCGCCTCTTCCCCTGGACATTCATTCATTCACTCTTCACTGAACGAACATGCGCTTGCTGTTCCAGGTCCAGGGTGTACCGCGCAGTGAAGGGGAGAGAGCCATACAGTCTTTGTTTTGTCGGTCTTTACAGTCTGGTTGAGACAGATCAAAAGCAAGTAAACAAGATCGGTGCTGTTTTTCTGGATTTTTCTGAGAGCCTTATGAGCTACTTCAGAGGTGAAACCTGAATTAGCACAGGCAGCCTCACCATGGAAAGGTCTGGGTGAATTGTTCCAGGCAGGGGCCCTGAGGTTGCTGTGAGTGTGCTGATGGGAGGGGCAGCAGGGGAGGTAGTGAGGTTGGAGCAGAGGAGTGGAAGGGAGGATGAGCAGGGAAACGGTGTGATCTCACAGGGCCCTAGAGGTGAGGGCGTTGTGACCAGTCTCCTGGCCTTGGTCAGCTCCGCGGAGCCCAGAGCATTCTTCATTTGTTCCTTCTTTCCCTTTGTTCAACAACTGTTTAATGAACACCTGCTACACACTGGGGATGCAGCAAACAAAACAGACAAAAACCCCTGTCCTCGTGGAGTGCATATGCCACCTCTGGGGCAGACAATTAAAAAGCGAAATATAGATGTTTGTGTGAAGGAAATACAGCAGAGTCAGAGGAGGTGGCAGGAAGGCCTCTTTCAAGAGATCCGTCCCCCCAGCACCAAAAAGTTAAACCTGTGTGTAGACTCCTCTCCTGGACAGCTGCAGTCCCCCCCGGGGTAAGGGGGTGGGGGGCTCCTTAATGCTCCCCTCCCCCGGGAGTGAAATGGTTAAGGGCATGAACCCTGGCTCACTAGCTATCATATCTCTGAGCAGACCACTCCCTATTCCCCAAGCCTCTTTCATTCACTCATTTTACATGTTTGTTGAGGCAGGCCCTGTTCTAAGTGCTGACAAGTGACCAAATCAGATACAAAATCTTGCCTGCTTGGAGCCCACCTCCTGGAGGGGCAGTCCAGCAACAAATAGAACATACCTTGGTGGCACTGACTGGAGGGCATGGCAGCCCACTCCAGTATTCTTGCCTGGAGAATCCCCGTGGAGCCCTGCGGACTGCAGTCCACAGGGTCACAAACGCACACACGCATGCACTGACTGGAAAGGAGAGAGGCGAAGGAGGCTGGGGTGAGCAGGAATGTTGCTGGGGGTGACAGGTCACAGTGGTCTTGGAGCACCTTGCTGAGAAGACAGCGTCTGAGCAAAGACGTGAAGGAGATGAGGGGGTGAGAGAGCTGTGTGTGTGGGAGTCCCAGCCTTCCAGGCAGAAGCAACAGCCCCTGCAAAGGCCCTGGGGCAGCGATGGGAGCCAGCATGAGGCCAGAGCTGCCAGGAGGCAGCTGGGGCTGTGGAGGTCTTCTCTGACCTCTTTTGAGATGTCACTGCAGGTTTTGAGCAAAGGAGCAACAGTGACATGGTTTGGTCTTAGTCTTCCTGTCTACTAAGTAAGAACAATAATAAAGCTTATCTTTTTCCTTTTTTTTTTGTATTTATTTGGCTCAGTCGGGTCTTAGTTGTGGCATGCGGGCTCAGTAGTTGCGGCGTGTGTGATCTTTATTTCCCGACCAGGGATTGAACCCACTTCCCCTGCATGGCAAGGCAGATTGTTAACCACTGGATCACCAGGGAAGTCCCAGTAGTGCTGCTCTTGCGAGTCTGTTGTTTGATTGAAAGAAGGCACATAAAACAGTGCAGTGCTGGTTAGCATTGAGTAAATGCCAGTGGCTAGTCCTGGGGTCGTGTGGCAGCAAAGTGAATGGGCAGAGTGTATTTCCAGTACAAAGTGGAGTGAAGGCTTTTTTTAATTTTGGAGAGAAATATTGAAAGACAGCATGGAAATTCCATGGTGGTCTAGTGGTTAGGACCCCATGCTTTCACTGCAGGGGGACCAGGTTCCAGCCCTGGTCAGGGAACTAAGATCTTGCAAGCCATGAGGTGTTACCACAAAAAAAGAAAAAGATAAAGACAGCATGTTGTGAGGATAACAGCATGTCCTCTTGAACCTCACCGCTGGCCTTCGACTCCTGGCCCTGCCACTTGTTGGTGGTATGACTTTAGGAGATTAATTGACCTCTCGGGCCCTCAATCTCTTCCTCTGTAAAATGGGGTTAATAATCTGAAACATCTTCTAGGGTTATTGGGAAGACTCAATGAGTCAACACATACGAAGGATTTAAAAGGGTACTTGCCACGTAGGAAGCACTCACCCAGGGCTCCCCGTTACTATGTGTCATTGCTGTTGTCACTACAGAGGAGAATCTCATCACAAGGCAGCTTTACTGCACCAGCAGGGCCCACAGGTCTGGGCATCAGGGGCCTGGGATCCAATACTTGCTTTCCCCTCCTTAGGGAAGTGACCCCTCCCACTTCTCCGTTTCCTTCCTTGTGCAATGGATCCAGTAATGTACAGGACATTAGGAGGCATCAGGGTGATGGTCCACGTGAAACCCATCAGACAGCAAACACGAGTCCTTAGGACTGTGACTGCGGTTTCTGTGGGACACCTGCCCCTTGGGAGGGGCTCCCCCCCTCAGGTCACTCTGCATGAAATCCACCACACATCTCCCCTTAGAAAGACAGCAGTTTAAGACTCGGGTCCTTGGAGACAGGAAATGTGGCTCCTTTCCCAGTGGAAATAGTTGTGAGCCCAGTCAGTTTTGTCCCTTAGCCCCACTGCCTGCATCTCTCAGCCGCAGTCCTTCGGCATCTCACCTGCCCTGGAGGCCCTCTTCACATCATTCCCACCAGAACTTGTCCTCCTGGGCACACCTCGACAATATCAGCTCCATCTCTGCTAAATGCCCGCCCCCGTAAGTTCTGGTCAGCACAGTCGAATCCCTTTATTTATTCAATGAATTTATATCAGCAGACACCAATAGCTATAAGTTTGCCTCTGGGCCCAGCTTTAGCTGCATCTCCTAACTTTTGTTACTTTTCCATTTTTGTCCATCTGATTTCCCGCTGGTGATGTGGGAGGGTGCTGTTTAATTCCATTTCAGCAAATAATTTACCAAGTAACCAGGCTGTGCCAGGCGCTGTGCTAGGTGCTGGGCGCCCAGTGGTAAGCCACACAGGCCAAGTCTTCGCTCTTTAAGGCGAGGAGGCCCAACAGTAAAGAGACAGCAAGAGGAAATATGCGCAGTATGTTGGCCGCAGTGGCTTTGGTGAAAAAAGTGCGGCAGGATGAGGGGCGCGTGAGTGGTGGGGCGAGGGACGCGCGTCCCCTCTCCTGGAGGTGACGTTGACCTGAAGCAGAGACCTCAAGGGGGTTAGGGCTGGGGGCGTGAGGTCTGGGGACGAGGGTCCAGGCAGGAGGGAGCAGCCGCACCACCTCACCACTCCATATGTTCAGGAAGGTAACCCCCCTCCCACCCGGCCCCATGTAGAAACACCCCTCATAACCCAGAGAGCGCCCCCAAAATAAGGCTCCTGTCCCCTGAGTTCCACCCTTGCCTTCCTCCTCCTCGGGGAACCACCTTGTGTGTGCGCGCGTCATGGCGGGGATTCCAAGGGTGCTGGCCTTGGGGAGCGACCCGCAGCCTTAGCTGTACGCTTGGGGTGGGGTGGGCCTTCATCTCGGGGCCCCGCCCCCACCGGGCGCTCCCTACCCTCGCCCCCTGCCCTGGCCAGCCCACTCCAGCACTGCCTCCTGGATTTGGCTTTGCCCACAGACTTCCACTAGCACCCGGCCACGCCTTTGGTCCTTCCGGAGATCAGATTAACCAGCCGAGTGTGAAGGGCATGGGCTGCTGAATCGCATCCAGGGACACCCGGAGCTGGAGGCTAAAAATACTGACCTCCGGGCAGGGGTCGGGGAGGCACTCACCTTTCACCTGTCTGGGGACAGATGCAGCCAGGTGGGCAGATGGCGCGGAAGGGCCCACTGACCCCTGGGGTGGGCTGGCCGCAGGGCCCGGGCCCCAGCGGAGGGTGGACGATGGCTAAGAGGCACGCCTGACCGAGCGGGCCCTTCTCCCCGTGGCGCTCCACCTGCTCAGTGGAGGCGTTTCCCGGGGCCCCTGGTGGGTGTCAGGCTGAGATCAATTGCAGGGGACACTGTAGGTTGGGGCAGACACTGGCCAGCTGCAGTCTGGAAGGAGAGGTCCTGGAAAGGAGGTGCTTAGAGAATGACTGCTGGGTGGGGGTGGGGGGGGGGGCGGGAATCGCCCTCGGGCGAGGGCGGGAACCCGGCTCCCAGACCACCTGCCACCGGGCTCCTCCCAGGCGCGTGATGCCCATGAAGGTATAGGTAGCTCCAGGGACTGGGCGAGCCCTGTCAGCCAGCGTGTTCCCTTCCACCCTGCGCCAGCCCCCTTAAGTCCCCCTCCTGGGGGTCAGCGCCCCTTTTACAAGCATAGGTCAGGACGGGGATGGGGCTTAAACCCAGGCCCGGCGTGTTTCCTACTGTAGCTTGTTTTTCCTCCCAGGCCGGCAGCGTCTCCTTCCTACATGGTAGTGGAGGAACGCCCCTGCCCACACGGCCCTCCTCCCAGCGCCCCCTCCCCCGTTTGTCCTGACTTTATGTTCCTACTACCAGCAGTGAGGGTGAGGGTGAGAATCCCCTCCAGAGGGCCCCGAGTGTCCACCCGACCCACCGTAGTTTGTCGGGTCCTCCCAGCAGCCCTGGGAGACAGGGACATGATTTGTCACCTCCAAGTGTAGATGGGGAGGTTCAGGAACTTGTCCAGGGTCACACAGAGGCTGGCGAGGCATTGTGGCTCCACAGGCCACCCTCTTAACCACTCTGATAGAAACTGTTCTTTTGGCAAAGGCAGAACCTGAGGGGTTTGGAAGCACAGGGCTGGGGCTAGTGCCTGTGTGGTGGTGGCTACAGAGCAGAGGGCCTGGGGGAACCAGGCTGGAGGCCTGGGAGTGTTTGCACAGGGGCCCGAGACCAGAGTCTGAGAACAAGGCGTGCCGGCGGTGTTGGGGATGGATGGAGATGTGTGGGAACCGCGGGAAGAAGGGAGAGGGGGAATCTCTGGAAGAGGAGGCAGATGAGGGCCAGAGAGGACAGGGGCAGGAGGCGGCAGGCCGAGTGGGAGAGGTCAGCGTGCCAGTGGAGCCCGGGGGAAGACCGCTCGGTGCAGGGGAAGGACAGAGAGACAGACGGGTGAGGGTGGACAGTTGGGGGGGGGGCCCCGGCCGGTGCGTGTGGTTCTTCCAGCGCCCTCAGCTGGGGGACCCCGCGCGGCCCTGCCTCCTGAGCCCCGCTCTCCTCTCTGCAGGGTCCCCCGTCTCCCCGCTGCCCAGGATGGAGGCCAACCCAGCGGGCAGCGGCGCCGGGGGCGGCGGGAGCGGCGGCCTGGGGGGCGAGGACGGGGTCCACTTCCAAAGCTACCCCTTTGATTTCCTGGAGTTCCTCAACCACCAGCGCTTCGAGCCCATGGAGCTATACGGGGAGCACGCCAAGGCGGTAGCCGCGCTACCCTGCGCGCCCGGGCCCCCGCCGCAGCCGCCCCCGCAGCCGCCCCCGCCGCAGTACGACTACCCGCCCCAGGCCAGCTTCAAGCCCAAGGCCGAGGCCCCCTCCTCGTCCTCCTCGTCGTCGTCGTCCTCCTCGTCCTCGTCGTCGTCCTCCCAGGCCAAGAAGCCTGACCCGCCGCTGCCGCCCGCCTTCGGGGCGCCGCCGCCCCCGATCTTCGACGCGGCCTTTCCGGCCCCGCAGTGGGGCATCGTGGACCTCTCGGGCCACCAGCACCTGTTCGGGAACCTGAAGCGTGGGGGGCCGGCCGCTGGGCCGGGGACCGCGCCGGGGCTGGCCGCGCCCCCGGGGACCCCCGGGCCACTCCCCGCTGCCTCGCAGGCGCCGCCGGGCCCGGCGGCGGCGGCGGGGTCAGCGGCCTGCGACGCGGCCAAGGACGACAAAGGCTACTTCCGGCGGCTCAAGTACCTGATGGAGCGGCGCTTCCCGTGCGGCGTGTGCCAGAAGTCCTTCAAGCAGTCCTCGCACCTGGTGCAGCACATGCTGGTGCACTCGGGCGAGCGGCCCTACGAGTGCGGCGTCTGCGGCCGCACCTACAACCACGTGTCCAGCCTCATCCGCCACCGCCGCTGCCACAAGGACGTGCCGCCGGCCGCGGGCGCCCCAGCGCCGCCGCCGCTCCCTCCGCTGGGCCTGCCCGCGCCCGCCGCGCCCTCCTCGGCGCCCCCGGGGCCCCCGGCCGTGCCCGCCGACGGCAGCGCGGCCCCCGCGGGCGCGGGCGTGGGGGTGGCCCCTCCTGCGGGGGCGGCGGCGGCGGCGGCGGCGGGGGGCGGCGACGGCCCGTTCGCCTGCACGCTGTGCTGGAAGGTGTTCAAGAAGCCCAGCCACCTGCACCAGCACCAGATCATACACACAGGCGAGAAGCCCTTCTCGTGCTCCGTGTGCAGCAAGAGCTTCAACCGCCGCGAGAGCCTCAAGCGCCACGTGAAGACGCACTCGTCCGACCTGCTGCGCCTGCCGTGCGGCGTGTGCGGCAAGGCCTTCCGCGACGCCGCCTACCTGCTCAAGCACCAGGCGGCGCACGCGGGCGCGCCCGGGCCGCGGCCCGCCTACCCCTGCGAGCTGTGCGGCAAGTCCTACTCGGCGCCGCAGAGCCTGCTGCGCCACAAGGCGGCGCACGGCCCGCCCGCCGCCCCTGACGCGCCCAAGGACGCGGCGGCCCCCGGCGCGCCGCACGCGCCCGCCTTCCCGCCGGGGCCCTATCTGCTGCCCCCAGACCCGCCGGCCTCCGACGGCGAGAAGGCGGCGGCGGCGGCGGCCGCGGCGGTGGTGTATGGCGCCGTGCCCGTCCCGCTGCTGGGCGCCCACCCGCTGCTGCTCGGCGGGGCCGGCCCGGGAGGGGCCGGGGGCTCGGGCGCTGGCGCGCCCGGCAAGACGTTCTGCTGCGGCATTTGCGGGCGTGGCTTCGGGCGCCGCGAGACCCTGAAGCGGCATGAGCGCATCCACACGGGCGAGAAGCCGCACCAGTGCCCCGTGTGCGGGAAGCGCTTCCGCGAGTCCTTCCACCTGAGCAAGCACCACGTGGTGCACACCCGCGAGCGGCCCTACAAGTGCGAGCTCTGCGGCAAGGTCTTCGGCTACCCGCAGAGCCTCACGCGCCACCGACAGGTGCATCGGCTCCAGCTGCCCTGCGCCCTGGCCGGGGCCGCCGGCCTCCCCGCCGCCCAGGGCGCGGCGGGGGCGGCCGGCCCGAGCGGCTCGGCCGCGTCCGGGGCCGCCGCGGACGGGCTGAGCTACGCCTGCTCGGACTGCGGCGAGCACTTCCCGGATCTCTTCCACGTCATGAGCCACAAGGAGGCGCACATGGCCGAGAAGCCCTACGGCTGCGATGCCTGTGGCAAGACCTTCGGCTTCATCGAGAACCTCATGTGGCACAAGCTGGTGCACCAGGCGGCCCCCGAGCGCCTGCTGCCGCCCGCGTCCGGCGGCGCCCAGCCTCCGGAGGGCTCTGGCGGCACCGACGCAGCCACCGTGCTGGACAACGGGCTGGCCGGGGAGGTGGGGGCGGCCGTGGCGGCACTGGCCGGGGTGTCCGGGGGCGAGGACGCGGGCGGGTCCGCGGCGGCCGGGGGCGGCGGGGGCGCCAGCGCGGGCCCCGAGCGCTTCAGCTGTGCTACCTGCGGCCAGAGCTTCAAGCACTTCCTGGGCCTGGTGACCCACAAGTACGTGCACCTGGTGCGCCGGACGCTGGGCTGCGGCCTGTGCGGCCAGAGCTTCGCGGGCGCCTACGACCTGCTGCTGCACCGGCGCAGCCACCGGCAGAAGCGGGGCTTCCGCTGCCCGGTGTGCGGCAAGCGCTTCTGGGAGGCGGCCCTGCTCATGCGCCACCAGCGCTGCCACACGGAGCAGCGGCCCTACCGCTGCGGCGTGTGCGGCCGCGGCTTCCTGCGCTCCTGGTACCTGCGGCAGCACCGCGTGGTGCACACGGGCGAGCGCGCCTTCAAGTGCGGCGTGTGCGCCAAGCGCTTCGCGCAGTCGTCCAGCCTGGCGGAGCACCGGCGGCTGCACGCCGTGGCGCGGCCCCTGCGCTGCGGCGCCTGCGGCAAGACCTTCCGCTACCGCTCCAACCTGCTGGAGCACCAGCGGCTGCACCTGGGCGAGCGCGCCTACCGCTGTGAGCACTGCGGCAAGGGCTTCTTCTACCTGAGCTCCGTGCTGCGCCACCAGCGCGCGCACGAGCCGCCACGACCCGAGCTCCGCTGTCCTGCCTGCCTCAAGGCCTTCAAGGATCCCGGCTACTTCCGGAAGCACCTGGCGGCCCACCAGGGTGGCCGGCCTTTCCGCTGCTCCTCCTGCGGCGAGGGATTCGCCAACACCTACGGCCTCAAGAAACACCGCCTGGCGCACAAGGCCGAGGGCCTGGCAGGGCCGGGCGCAGGGGCCGGCCCGTTGCCCGGGAAGGACGCCTGACCGGGGGGTGTGCCTCCCCTCCGCCACTCCCATCAGACGTCCCTTCCCGGACTCGCCCCTTGGGGGCGCGGACCTTCTCTTGCCGGCCGTCCCATCCATCCTTCCGAACTATAGACAGACTAGCCTCCTCCCCCAAGGCCCATGTCGTGCAGACCCTAGCCTGCCTCTCTCCACCTGGACCTCCCCGGCCTTCTCCTCCTATCGGACACTGAACTCGACCCTCCGTCCACCCCTGATGTGTACCCCTCTCCAGCCCCCCTGCCCCAGCAGCCTTCAGCCCCCCGGTGAGCTGGGTGGAGCCGGGTCTGGACTGACACTCCCCCCTTCCCCGGCAAGCTGGCCGGACAGCGGAGCGCGAGCGGTTCGGGAGGGCACAGGGTGGGGGCCTGGGTGCTCTTGGTTTGTGGGGGTGGGGGGCGGGGGGCAGACGCGGCTTGTACAGAGCGGAGAATAATAAATCTTATCAACAGGGCCGCTGGAGTCCCTTCTTTCGTCCCAAGGGGCGGGGGTCGAGCGCTGAAAAACAGACGGTTGAGAATTTTGGCTTCCTGGGATGGCGATTTCCCCACCCCTTCTGCCTCGCCCTGCCTCTCTCTGCTTTTCCTCTTTCAGCCTGTAGTCACCGAGGCTTCACCATGTCCAGGCTCTGGTCTCCCAGTGGAGCAAACGCAGAACAAGATAGGTAAGGCACTGCTCTGGGGAACCGACCATGTACCTGGACTCCTTCCCCTTCAGGATACTTTCGTGGTTTGTTTATTCCGCGGCCAACATTTCTTCCCCAAGGCCCCTGTCTGCCGGGTCCTTTGATGGACACTGGGGAAACATTGGCGCTAGTGGGGAAGAACCCGCTTGCCATTGCAGGAGTTGTAAGAAACATGGGTTCGACTCCTGGGTGGGGAAGATCCCCTGGAGGAGGGAATGGCAACCCACTCCAGTATTCTTGCCTGGAAAACTCCATGGACAGGAGCCCGGCAGGTTGCAGTCCATGGGGCTGCAAAAGTTGGACAAGACTGAGTGACAGCACACAAATGTGAAGTGGACACGTTCCTTTCCCTCAAATGAGCTGGAAGAGAGCTGGTGAGCCAGGGCTCTGTTTATGATACAGCCCACTTGTAGGATGTCGCCCTCCAGAGTGACTTAGTGGAACTTTAGAAGCCCTTTCACAGCCCTCATTTTGGTCCTCAGAGCAGTGAAATATATGCCCTGGGAGGCTGACTTAGCCCACTTGTCAGAAGAGGATGCTGAGGTCCCAGAGAAGAAAGGCTCCAAGGATACCTAGCAGGTTCATAGGAGCCTTGGACCTACAGTCCCGGGTGCCTCAGGACTGAAATCTGGAGACCAAGTCAGGTCAGGAGTCACTGCCTGGGTGAGTCCAGTTTGACCCACGAGAGGGCAGCAAGCCAGTGTGGCCACCTTACTCTAACGCCGGAGACCCAGCAGGTGACAGAGCTGGTGTGGGACTCAGTGAGTCACATGGACGAGGCGCACCTTGCTGCAAAGGATGTGGAGTCTCCCCGGGGGTTGAGAGCATGGCGCAATCTCCTCATCAGACCGGAGGGGCTAACCAGGCTCCGGGGAGGAGCAGGACACCCAAAGGAGGACAGAGCCAAGGAAGCTTGCCAGGTGACCTGGGCATTGAATTCCCGGTGGAGGGTTAAAGCATGTCCAAGTCAACCCAGCCGTTCCAGCAAGTTTTGAATAGGTTGGTGTGGCCGGAGATGCCAAGGGTCGGGGACTGGCTCCTGAAGAGCCACGAATCCCAAACAGTGGAGCTCAGATGACCTTGGAGGCAGGGGTTGGAGGCTGGCAGCTGCTGGATCTGAGCTACTGAGACATCCAGTTTAGCCCATGGGAGGGAAAAAAAAAAAGACTTGGCTGCCAGACTTTGAACATGGAATGATTTTACATATGGGGACTTGCCTGGTTGTCCAGTGGTTAAGACTCAGAGCCCCCAGTGCAGAGGGCCGGGGACGAATCCCTGGTCGAGGAACTAGATCCTACATGCACAATAAGACCCAGTGCAGCCACATTAAAAAAGAAAGAGAGCGAGTTCACATAATATAAACAGTAATGCAACTTTTGAATAATTTGGAACGTCTAGCAACATGGTCTGCGACCCCCAGGGCCGAGTAGCCCTTGCTCTCTTTGGACGTGGCATGTATTCTCCAGACTGTTGCCAGTTCCCAGCACCATCACATCCCACGTGCCAGTGGTCCCATTTCACCTCGCTCGTCCTGGTGTTTCTCCTTGAAACCCCACCACCTTCCTCACATCATCATGAAGTCCCTATAGGCACTCACGTTTGGGATCCCTCCTCGTAGCCACAAGGAGCTGGGGGTTGGTGACAAGGTGGGGATCTGTGTTTCCAAGGGATGGGTCCAGGTGGCCACAGCCTGGAGTGAAGAGGGCAGGGCCCCGACCTTGTGAGACTGTTGTTGGCTTGGTCTTCAAGGATAGTGATGATGAAAAGAAGCATTCAGATTCCAACAACAGGAAATTGATAAGCGATTAGACGGATGGGTGAAGGGTGAAGACGGCTTAAGGAACCCGCCAAGGTGTGTAGCTTGGGTGGTGATGTCCACACCAGGGGCGTCTCCTTGGTGAAAACAGAATTCTCTTTCATCTATGAGATGTCTTGTGGGGGTGTTGGGTGAACAGGAAGAGGTGTGAGTCCTGGGCTCCCCCTCCTGAAGCATACCGATCCCGCGAGACCCTTCATATTGCCGAACTTGCCTGATCCCCAGTTCCACAGCTGAACCACATAGCTTCTCTGGATAGCCAGACGCTGTCCACCACCGACACCCCCCGCCCCCGGACTACCCCCTCCCTGGTTCTAAAGATAAGGAAACAGAGGTTTGAAGAGAGTCACAACTCAATGCTGGGGACAAGACCCCAGTGTAGCCCTCCTACCCTCTCCCCCGGAAACACAAGGTCAACATAGAGAAACCCTTCAGAGAGTCCTTTAATAGGAATAGCACTGGAGGCCTCCCACCTCCAGCCCCCAGGCCCTCCTCTGCCCCCCCAGCCATGACTCATCTCCTGCCCCACACCCACCACAGGCCGGCTAGGCCAGCTCCATCGGCATCCACCAACCCTTCCGCGGGATAGCCTGGGACTGGCCTGTAAGCTGTTTGCTCCCAACTGGGACTGGAGGGAATTAGATCCACTGGGGGCTACTTGGTAGCCCCTAGGCTCTGAGCCGAGCTTTAGGAGGGGCGCAGCAGCTGGCTGAGCGTGGGCTGGCTTTTTAGTTGTCTTGAAAGAGGAGTCTGGCTTAGGGAGGGACCACCATGGGAGCAGGGCATCAAAATCCTTAGGGTCAGGCTTCCATCCTTGACACTGTGACTTGGGGACCCTCTGGCTTTGAGGAGACAGGGTCCCAGTTTTATCGGAGGATCCAGCGGGCAGACTGAGGACAGGTGGGCAATCTTAGGGTCAGTGTGATCCAGTGAGGTAGGTGAAAGGGTCCAGCCTGGATCCCCCCACCCCAAGAAGTGCCCAGGCTCTGCTTCGACAAGTGATGTCTTGCGCAAGGACAAGCCGTCGGGGAGCTGAACGAGGCCATGACATCCAGCCCAGGTTCCTAGCACCCGCAGGGCTACTGCCGTGCCTTTCTCCGAACCTCACGCAGGGGCTGTGTGACTTGTGAGCGTCCTGAGCCCGGCTGTCCGTGCACTCTCCCACGCGGGCCGCGCGTGGCCATCTCTGTGTGCTGTGACGTCATTCTGCCCCGAACCTCTCCTCGTCCTCCCCGGCCTGTCTCACTCACCCGCCCGTCCCCTGCAGCGACGTGCGCCGGCTCTCCCAGACTACTGGTCGACCTCCACCTTCACTTTGGCCATCTCCCCACGCCCCTCTTCCGGAGGGTTCCCTGCCCCACACCGGCTCCCCGGCCCCTCGGCCCCCGGTGCCAGCGGGCCCCCAGAGTCCCCCGGCCCCGGCCAGTGGATGTGGGTGCGCTGGTGCTTGCGGAAGTTGGAGGAGTTGTTGAAAGTGCGGTCGCAGAGGCTGCAGCGGAAGGGGCGCTCGCCGGTGTGGATGCGCGCGTGGCCGCTGAGCACCGAGGACTGGGTGAAGCCCTTGCCGCACACGCCGCAGTGGTAGGGCCGCTCGCCCGTGTGCACCCGCTCGTGGTCTCGCATGTCTGAGGAGCGGCGGAACGGCTTGGCGCAGAACCTGCAGGCGAAGGGCTTCCCCACCGCCGCGCCCGCCGCTGCCGCCGCCAGCACCACCTCCGACCTCTCCGGGGGCGCCCAGGGCCGCTGCTCTCGAGTTGCCGCCGCCGCCGTCTCCGGGGGCCTCCGAGGGGCCCCCGGCTCCACCCCGTGTCGGTGCTGGTGCCGCAGCAGGGGGGCCAGGGCCTTGAAGGCCCGGGGGCAGAGGGCGCAGCGGTAGGGCCGCTCACCCGTGTGCAGGCTATAGTGGGCACGGAGGCTGGCGGGGCCAGGGCAGCTGTGGCCACACACATGACACCGGCTGGGGTCCCCACCCTGCCCGCCACCCTCAGCCCCCGCCAGGTGACCATGTTCGTGGAACAGCAGCTCGGAGACCAGCCGGAAGGCAGCCGGGCACAAGGCACAGTGCAGAGAACCTGGCTCCGGGGGCTCGGGGACCAGCGTGGTGTCCGTCACCTTCACCACCTGGATCTCGATGAGGTCACTCGGGGGGGTGGCTGGGCGGCCATCATCAGGTACCAGGACCTGAGTGGGGAGGGGGAGAAACAGAGGAGCCTGTGGACTCTGCTGCAACACGCACCGCCCCCCAACACGCCCCACTTATTAAAACGCCCTCTGCAGCCTACTGGGCCCCTCGACTTCTAGATTCAGCTCTCCATCCTCCGGGATTCTGCCCTATGACCATCAAGGCTTCTCCTCCTGCCCAAAATACATCACAGGTCCAGCCATTTCTCTCCCCCACCCGCACTTAAAAGCCAATCATCTGTTGCCAAGTCTCCTAACCCTCTGAATGTCTCTGTGCCTACGCCTGCTCCCTTATAACCTTTGAAAATGGAAATCAGACAGCAGTCATTTTCCCACTCAAAACTGTCACATGACTCCAACTGCACTTAAAATCCCAAACCGTCATCTAATATCCACCCTGACCCAGCTCCTCCTTATCTCTCTGACCCCAGTGTAACTATAAGCCGGCACACAGCTGACTGCTCTCGTCTAAATTTAGCTCCCCTACCCCCCACTCTCTCAGCTCACTCTTTCTCTCCAGATCACAATTAAGTCTCGTTTATTGTCTCTCTTCCCCTACTCGACTGTGCGCTCCAAAAGAATACAGTTCATGTATTCGTTCGCGTCTCCATCTGTCTAGCCCAGGTAGGAGCTCAGTAAATGTCTGTCGAATGAATGAATGTCCTCAGGTACTCTCCCATCCTGAGCACGGGTCCAAAGTCACCTGGAGCAGTCGTTTCTCCTTCCACCCAAATCCTCTCCTGGGCATCAAGACGCATCCCTCAGATCCCTGCAGAATCATACCCCACCCCAGCGTGGATGCCCCAGTTATAACCCGACACCCTTGTCTTTCAGGGTCACCTTCCCAACCTAGGAGGTTCGCTACCCCTAAAATTTCAGAGGCCCCGCCCTCCAGAGGCCCCGCCCCCTAATTAGACAAACTCCATCCCCGGGAACTCTCCGAACCCATCAACAGCTCAGATGTCCCACCCACCCCACCTCAGGGTCCACCCACTCAGGCCCCACCCACCGCCCTCATTGGCTCCTCTATAAACCCCGCCCCTCGCCCACCCCGAGAAAGCTCCGCCCCCAGAGCCGGAGCCATAAATACCCCCCCGGCCCCTACCTAGGCCCCGCCCCGGCCCCGCCCCCAGCCCTGGGACCTCCTGCCGTCTCGAGTCCCCAGCCATGGCCCCTTCCTCGCCCGCACCAGGTCCGGAGGCTCCGGGGATCGCGGCTCCGGGGCCGCTGAGCTCGGACTCGGGGGTTCCGGGCGCGCGGCGGCCATCTTCTGCCCAGGCCCCGCCCCCGAGGCCCGTGGTCGCTTCGGGAGGGGGCGTGGCCTGGGAATGGCGTCAGCGCCTCGGCGCAGGCGCACCGGAGAACGGGGCGGGGCATCCAGAGAGCTGGGAAGAAAGTGCTCAATTTCTTTCTAATCACCTGTCAGTGCCCTCAGGAGCCATTCTGCGTGGTGCGCTGGGTGCCTGAGAAACTAACTCGAATTTCTCTTTTTAACCTGTATGAGTAGGCTCTGGCAGTCAGTTGACACTGACCAGAATTGAATGATTGTTCTGTTTCCATGCCACACATTTTTGCGGTCATCTCCTTTGCATGGCTTGCCATAACCCAGTGAGACAGTTTACCAATGTAAGGATTTTAAAGTCCATTTGCAGAAATACAGTCATCAAACAGCCACACTGGTGGTACTAGGATTTATTAGCAAAAGTCCTTAGGTGGTATGATGTTTGGGAGGAAAGAGTCCAAAGATGGTGGGGTTTTGACAGCACCAAGGACAGGGCTGAGGTCTTAGGCGTCCAATTATTCATTCTGTGGCCTGGTTGTGTGACTTTGAAGAGGTCACCACATTTCTTAGGGTCGTGCCTGCATTTCTCTCACGTACAAAACTGTAGATGGTTGTAAAACCCAGTGAGAAAGAAATATGCAAGATATTTGGATTGGAGCAACTCTATTTTTTTATTTTATTTTATTATTTTTGGGGCACTCTTTAATATAAATTTATTTATTTTAATTGGAGGCTAATTACTTTACAATATTGTAGTGGTTTTCACCATACATTGACATGAATCCGCCATGGGTGTACATGTGTTCCCCATCCTGAACCCCCCGCCCACCTCCCTCCCCATCCCATCCCTCTGGGTCATCCCAATGCACCAGCCCTGAGCACTGGATTGGAGCAACTTTAAATTGTTTTCTTGGGAGGGCAGGGGCATCAGTTCAGTCGCTCAGTCGTGTGTGACTCTGCGACCCCATGGACTGCAGCACGCCAGGCTTCTCTGTCCATCACCAACTCCCGGAGCTTACTCAAACTCATGTCCAACGTGTCGTGATGCCATCCAACCATCTCATCCTCTGTTGTCCCCTTCTCCTCCTGCCTTCAATCTTTGCCAGCATCAGTGTCTTTTCCAATGAATTGGTTCTTTGCATCAGGTGGCCGAAGTATTGGAGTTTCAGCTTCAGCATCAGTCCTTCCAATGAATATTCAGGACTGATTTCCTTTAGGGTGAACTGGTTGGATCTCCTTGCAGTCCAAGGGACTCTCAAGAGTCTTCTCCAACACCACAGTTCAAAAGCATCAATTCTTTGGCGCTCAATTTTCTTTATAGTCCAACACTCACATCCATACATGACTACTGGAAAAACCGTAGCTTTGACTAGATGGACCGATGTCAGCAAAGTAATGTCTCTGCTTTTTAATATGCTGTCTAGGTTGGTCATAAATTTTCTTCCAAGGAGAAAACATCTTTAATTTCATGGCTGCAGTCACCATCTGCAGTGATTTTGGAGACCAAGAAAATAAATTCTCTCACTGTTTCCACTGTTTCCCCATCTATTTGCCATGAAGTGATGGGACCAGATGCCATGATCTTAGTTTTCTGAATGTTGACCTTTAAGCCAACTTTTCCACTCTCCTTTTTCACTTTAATCAAGAGGCTCTTTAGTTCTTATTCACTTTCTGCCATAAGGGTGGTGTCATCTGCATAGCTGAGGTTATTGATATTTCTCCTGGCAACAGGGGAGGAGATGCTAAACATGATGGTCATTCCTAAATTCTGCTTCTCCTCCTTCTGGGAACATGATAAGTTTGAATTTTCCTTTGCAATTAGACATGGCCTTGTGATTCTCCTTGCCCAGTGAAATATAAGTGAAAGAGATGTGTGTCAACTTCAGCACAAGGTAAGAGCCAGCCCAGCTGTTGATCACTTTCCATTCCTGCTGTTCTGTGCTTGGGAACTTGTAGGGTGAAGTGAAGTGAATTCATCAGCCTAAATTCCAGAGTATGTGTCTACAGCGACCAGAACCTGATGCTCATCTTCCTTAGATATATAACACTTAAAATAATCATGTGTTGTGTAAAGCCACTGAGCTTGGCGTTGTTTGTTACTGCAGCAGAGTCTATTGACAGATGAATATAAGGAGCCTTTATTAATATTAATTTTATCTTGAACCATTTCTCTATACAAAAAATATCCAGAATCATAAATAGCTCCCTGTTCTCACTAATAAACAAAGACTGTACAACTTTACAGAAGCAGTCTAAGCCCTCTGTGTACCCCTCCCCACCGATTTTCCTCCTTTCCTTCCCTGAGAGAGGTTACTAGATTCTGCATCTTCTGTTTCCCATTCCTACTGACTGACTGATGCATGTATGTCTTTCTATTTTGCTACATACATGATACAATGTGATACTGTTCTGCACATTTAACACCTTTAGGATAAATGGTGTCATTCAGTGTAACCTTTTCTCCCCTCAATATTGCTTTTTTATATTTGTAAACATCCATAGGGTAGTGTAGTCTAGTCATTCATTGTCAATGCTGTTTTGATAGCCGACTGATGATGCCAGATTACCTTTATTCATTCTCCTGGTGGTGGACATTGGGTTGGTTCCAATTTTCTTCCTTTTTACTGAAAGTATAGTTGATTTACAATATTGTGATAGTCTCATTACAGCGAAGTGGTTCCTATATATATATATATATATATATATATATATATATATATATATATTCTCTTTTGGATGTATATATTTTTGGCTTCTTTTCCGTTATAATTTATTACAAGATATTGAATATAGTTTCCTATCATATACAGTAGGTTCTTTTTGGTTATCTCTCTGTTTTTTAATTTTGTTGTTGCAAAAACATGTATTATTTCCCTTTGAGTGAAGGTTCCAGAGAGGGTTCCAAAGTGGTTAACAAGTTGCCTAGTGGGACCTCCCTGGTGGTCCAGTGGTTCAGAGTCTGTCTGCCAACACAAGGGACACAGGTTTGATCCCTGGTCTGGGAAGATTTCACATGCCCTGGCGCAACTAAGCCCCTGCAACACAGTTTCTGAGCCTGAGCTCTATATCCTGTGCTTGCCACAGAGTAGCCCCGGACTTGGCAACTAGAGAAAGCCCTTGAGCAGCATCGAAGACCTAGCACAGCCAAAAATAAACAAAACAAACAAAAAAAATATAAACTGCCTAGTGGCAGAGAGAGGTTTCAGGCAGAAGCCCTACTACCAGAGGGGCTACTCAAAGGCCTCTGGGCTCCAGAGGCTCCTAGCGGTGCTTTGGAGACTGAACCTTTGCAGGAAAAACCCGTCCAGCCCCGCCCGGGACCAGCCGGCCTGCAGAGGCTGGTCAGGTGGGCGCCCATCGTCGTGATGAGTTTCACCTGCTTGTCCAGGATGTGTGGGCAGGAAGTCATGGAGTCGGAGTCGGGCGGGGAGGACCGGGGCCTGCCTGTGGGTCCATGAGGGCCTGGCTCGGGTTCTTCTCCGGGAGCAGGGCGGCCCCAAGGCGTCCGGGATCTGACTCCCTCGTCCTGTCCTGGACAAACGTCCTGGAAGAGCGCGCGGCCGCAGCGCTGGCTCTGCAGGTCCCATGGAGCTCGGCGCCCCTCCTGACCCCCGTTTCTCCCCCGATCCGCAGGGAGATGGCCCACCCTCCAGAGCCGCCTGGTCCTTGTGGTCGGAGAAGCCCAGAGAGAGGTCGGGGCGGCAGGCCGGAGACGGCACGTGGACCGGGCGGCCGGGGCGCCTCCGCCTGCGGGAATAAGTCTCAGGAATCTGGAAGCTCACGGGTGGCCGGCGACAAGGAGCCGAGCTCTGCAAATGGCGTTGGCTGGTCCCGGG
Source organism: Dama dama (assembly GCF_033118175.1). Classification (NCBI taxonomy): domain Eukaryota; kingdom Metazoa; phylum Chordata; class Mammalia; order Artiodactyla; family Cervidae; genus Dama; species Dama dama. Next base: position 68,731,256 of record NC_083684.1, on the reverse strand, counting down.
GGCCGAGGACAGCTGAGTGGTTGGTTCCAAGGTTGCCACTGGAAAAATGGTTGGAGGGTGGGAGGAGGCTGGAGGAAGGGGCGTCCCTGGGCCTGTTCTGTCCGAGCACCGTGGAAGGAGAGACACATTCACAGTGCTGCCCAGCGCACTGCGGTTATCTGTAAGCAGCACAATGATTCTGTTAGTCATATCCTCCCAATTTGTCCCCTCCTCTACCATTTCCCTTTGGTATCCATAAGTTTGTTTTCTACTTCTGTGGGTCTATATCTGTTTTTTATATGTATGTATAAAAAGTTCATACATAATGCTTTTGAACTATGGTGTTGGAGAAGTCTCTTGAGAGTCCCTTGGACTGCAAGGAGATCCAGCCAGTCCATCCTGAAGGAGATAAGTCCTGGGTGTTCATTGGAAGGACTGATGCTGAAGCTGAAACTCCAATACTTTGGCCACCTCATGCGAAGAGTTGACTCGTTGGAAAAGACCCTGATGCTGGGAGGGATTGGGGGCAGCAGGAGAAGGGGATGACAGAGGATGAGATGGATGGATGGCATCACTGACTCGATGGGCATGAGTTTAAGTAAACCCCGGGAGTTTGTGATGGACAGGGAGGCCTGGCGTGCTGCAATTCATGGGGTCGCAAAGAGTCGGACATGACTGAGTGACTGAACTGATAAAAAGTTCATATGTATCATATTTTAGATTCCACAGAGGAGTGATATAATTTCTATTTCTCTGACTTCCTTCATTTAGCACAATAATCTCTTATCTGTTCATGTTGCTGCAAATGGCATTATTTCATTCTATTTAATGGCTGTGTAATACTCCATTGCTGGAGGAAGAAATGGCAACCCACTTCTGTATTTTTGCCTGGAATCCCCATGGACAGAGGAGCCTGGTGGGCTACAGTCCATGGGGCCACAAACAGTCAGACACCACTGAAACAACTTAGCTCACATGCAGTACTCCATTGCATATAGATATATGCCACTTTTTATCCATTCACCTGTCACTGGACATCCTGGTGCAAGTTTTTTGTTGGTATTTTTTGTTTTGCTTTCTTTTGAGCAGTGACTAATCTAATGACTCTTTGAATTGTCAATACCTACTACTCAGGAAATATCTTGTGCAAGTAAGGAACCCTTGAAGCTTAAGGTTCATTAGACTCATGGTAAATCCACCTCTGCAGTTATGCATTACTAATTTTATAGCAAAGAATTCTATGTGCTTTGCTATGTGTGAAGAAGAATCCTTGTATTTGGGGCAGAATATCAGATGGAACTTGACTGTGAAGGCCCTGCATTCCTCCTTTAGGAGCCATGCTGTTACTATTTACTTCACCTATTTTCTTTATTTTCTAAAAATTTATTTTTAAATTGAAGGATAATTGCTTTACAGAATTTTGCTGTTTTCTGTCAAACTTCAACCTGAATCAGCCATAGGTATACATATGTCCCCTCCTTCCTGAACCTCCCTCCCATCTCCCTCCCTACCCCACCCCTCTAGGTTGGTACAAAGCCCCTGTATGAGTTCCCTGAGACCTACAGCAAATACCCATTGGTTATCTATTTTACATATGGTAATGTGAGTTTCCATGTTACTCTCTCCATACATTTCATCCTCTCCCCAAGTCCATATGTCTATTCTCTATGTCTGTTTCTCCACTGCTGCCCTGCAAATAAATCCTTTGGTACCATATTTTTAGATTCCGTATATATGCATTAGGATATGATATTTATCTTTCCTTTTCTGACTTACTTCACTTGATATAATAGGCTCTAGGTTCATCCACCTCATTAGAACGGACTTAAATGCATTCCTTTTTATCGCTGAGTAATACTCCATTGTGTATATGTACCAGACCTTTTTATCCATTCATCTGTTGATGGACATCTAGGTTGCTTCCATGTTCTAGCTATTGCAAATAGTGCTGCAATGAACACTGAGGTACATGTGTCTTCTTAAATTTTGGTTTCCTCAGGGTATATGCCCAGGAGTGGGTTTGCTGGGTCATATGGTGGTTTTATTCCGAGTTTTTAAAGGAATCTCCATACCGTCTTCCATGGTGGCTCTATCAATTTACATTCCCACCAACAATCCAAGAGTGTTCTCTTTTCTCCACACCCTTTCCAGCATTTATTGTTTGTAGACTTTTTGATGATGGCTATTCTGATCTGTGTGAGGTGATATCATACCTCTTGTAGTTTTGATTTGCATTTCTCTAATAATGAACTATGTTGAGCATCTTTTCATGTGTTTGTTAGCCACCTGTATGTCTTTGAAGAAATGTCTGTTTAGGTCTCTTCCCCACTTTTTGATTGGGTTGTTTGTTTTTCTGGTATTGAGTTGTATGAGCTGCTTGTATATTTTGGAAATTAATCCTTTGTCAGTTGTTTCATTTGCTAGTCTCACATATTTTTAAACAGAAAAGCCCCTGAGGTTCTGGGAACCGAAGACTAGGAGACCCTGACTTGAGCTCCATCTGGTTCCTGATTGACTAGTTTTAAGCAAGTTCCTTACCGTCCTTGTCCTTATTTTCCCCAGTCTGTGTAGGAGGAGAGCATTCCCCGATTTCCTCGGCTGTTTGTGACAGTATCAGAACAAAAAGAGGGACTTCCCTGGTGGTTAAAACTCTGAGTTTCCACTGCAGGGGAGGTAGGATTTGGTTCCTGGTCAGGGAATCTCCACATGCCGTCAGGTGCAGATAAAGGGGGGGAATTATAAAGAAAAATCAAGTTTGCAAACTTGAAAAAAAAAGAACAAAAATGAAACCAGGGGCCGGGAACTCCCCTAGAGTGATCTTTTTGGGATCCATCTTATAAGAGCCTAAGCGCAAAGCGGAATCTTCCTGTCTGGGCTTCGTGTTTGCACCCCGAGCATTTTTGCAAAAGGCCTGAATCGCGCAGCTTCTAGCCGGCTTAGAAGTCCGGGGTCCCTCCTTGCCGGGCCTCCCGTAAAATCACTTCCCACTGTCCGCTCGACCTGAGCCGAAAGGCAGCTCAGAGGACGGATCTCACAGGTGCGGGAGGCTGATGGCCTATACTGAGGAGTTTAGAATCTAAACTTTAGAAGAGGAGCGGATAAATGGAGGAGGAAGAAGGAGGACCATAGAGAGGTTGGCGGCTGATAGAGGGGTCCAGGGTGGGAGGGAAACGAGAGAAAGCGTCTGGCTAGAGCGGTGGGAGGGAGGAAATCATAGAGAGGAGGCTAGAGGGAGGACTAGAAGGGCCATGGTGGGCGGGGAGGTGGGTCTGAGGGCAATTGGCTTCCAATGCGAGGAGTGAAGACACAGCCGAAAGGACCATTTCCTTCAGGGTTTTAGGCCGGCGAGGGGGTGGAGGGTGGGGCTTGCCTGGTGGCTCAGTGGTAAAGAACCGACCTGCCAATCCAGGAGACGCGGGTTCCATTCCTAGGTGGGGAATATCCCCTGGAGAAGGGAATGGCAACCACCTCCAGTGCTCCTGCCTGGGAAAACAGAGGAGCCTGGCGGGCTACAGTCCGTGGGTCACAAAGAGTCGACATGACTGAGCGACTAAACACGCACACACATATTATCGCTCTAGAGCTGTCTCAAACCTCACAACCCCTTCTGTAGCTCAAATCTCGTTCTTTCTCAGCTAGATTTCGGCCCCAGCCTCCTCCCTACTCTCTGAACTTTCACTCTCTGGCCCGACAACATAGGCAGAGAGACCTTTCTAAAATTTTTGTCCTTTCCCAGCTCAAAATCCTTCCACACTCCCTTTTGACTCGACAGAAATCTCAACTCCTTGGCCCTGTGTTCGTCACGTATGGACGTGAGAGTTGCATTATAAAGAAAGCTGAGCGCTGAAGAATCGATGCTTCTGAACTGTGGTGTTGGAGAAGATTCTTGAGAGTCCCTTGGACTGCAAGGAGATCCAACCAGTCCATCCTAAAGGAAATCAGTCCTGAATATTCATTGGACGGACTGATACTGAAGCTGAAACTCCAATAAATACTTTGGCCACCTGATGTGAAGAACTGACTCATTGGAAAAGACTCTGATGCTGGGAAAGATTGAAGGCAGGAGGAAAAGGGGATGACAGAGGATGAGATGGTTGGATGGCATCACTGACTCAATGGACATGAGTTTGAGTAAACTCCGGGAGTTGGTGATGGACAGGGAGGCCTGGCGTGCTGCAGTCCATGGGGTTGCAGAGTCGGACACGACTGAGTGACTGAACTGAAATGCCCTGCGTTGGAAGGCCTTCATGACGAAGTTCCTGCCAAGCTCACTGACCTCCTCTCACCACTTGGATTGTGCATCTGCCAAACACAACATGTCATAACCCCCAGTGAAACCCTCATGCTTTCATTTCTCCAGGTGCCAGGTCTTGGACTCTTCTCACTACCCAGAATAACCTTTCCTGATGGTTCCTGGCTGTTTCATCAGGGCTTAATTCCTCCAGAAAGCAACCTCTGACTCCTGCATCGCTCCAGCTCCCAGGCTGACTGAGCCACTCCTTCAGGCTACTGGTTTTACAGGAATGCTTGTAAAGCCCTTATATGACAGTTCCCTCTCTAGCTCCCAACTCGCCCCTGATGCCTGCAACACAAACTCCAAGTTCTTCAGTCCAGTACCTGTGATGTTTCAGCCAGCATCATCCCTGGCTGTGCACATGATGCTTGCAGCTGCTGCCGCACTTGTGATATGCTGTGCTTAGTCGCTCAGTCGTGTCTGACTCTTTGTGACCCCGTGGACTGTAGCCCACCAGAAACCTCTGTCCATGGGGATTCTCCAGGCAAGAATACTGCTGTGGGTTGCCATCCCCTCCTCCAGGGGATCCTCCCAACCCAGGGATCGAACCCAGGTCTCCTGCATTTCAGGCATATTCTTTACTATCTGAACCACCAAGAAAGCTCAAGAATTCTGATGTGGGTAGCTGTGGCGCTTAGTCGTGTCCAACTCTTTGTGACCCCAGGGACTGTAGCCCACTGGGCTCCTCTGTGCATGGGATTCTCCAGGCAAGAATTCTGGAGTGGGTAGTCATTCCCTTCTCCAGGGGATCTTGCCAATCCAGGGATCAAACCTGCATCTCTTGCATTGACAGGCAGGTTCTTTACAACTGAGCCACCAGGGGTGTTTCTGCACCTTGAAAGAAGAACGGTTTTTTAGGCTGTTTGCAGTCTTGGCCTTTGTCCCCACTTCACTGCGCCTGGAACTGCATTCATGCTTCCCAAAGGCGGGCTAACTCTTTTGTCCACGACTGACCTCAGATGTTTCCTCCAGGCAACCTTTCCAATTCTGCACCCCTCCCCCACCCCAGTTGGGTCATGTGCCCCTTCTGACCCCTTGGAGTGCCTCCTCATTGTACTTGTGACCCTACTTTGTAGCTGCCTATTTGTTAGTTGGCCTCCCATAGATTTGTCTTTCCAATATGGTGGCCACCAGCCATGCATCAGTATTGAGCTTTTGAAATGGGATCAGTCCAGATTAAGATGTAAGGTGGCAGCTGCTAGCAGATACTGTTTTGAGAATGGCAGGTGGTGCCCTTGAGTCTGATACAGTTCAGAAAATTCAAGTTCTCAGTGATGAAGAGTGTGTCTGAAACCACGTCTACAATGACTACCCAGCCCCATTAACCAAAAATATGTGTTTTTTTTTTGCTGCACTGTGTTTTTCTTGCTGCACAGGCTTTCTCTAGTTGCAGCAAGCGGGGGCTCCTCAATGCAGCAGCTTCTCTGGTTGTGGAGCACGGGCTTCAAGAGTTAGTTTCGGTGCATGGGCTTAACTGCTCCGTGGCATTTAGGATCTTTCCGGACCAGGGATCGAAACTGTGTCTCCTGCATTGGCAGCTAGGTTCCTATTGACTGTGCCACTAGGGAAATCCTCCAGCTCCATTGTTGATGCCCGAGCCACGGTGACTCCATTTTTATCTTAAATATTCTTTTCTTTACTGGTTATAGAAGATGTATGAATACAGTGTATGTTTGACAGGCCATAAGACAGGCTGTTGTGGTCAGCATAAAGTTCAAGACAGGTCATGTATCAGCCTGAAAGACTTCCCCATACATCAACATCTGAAAATTTCTTCTATCATGATCTACATCTCAATATAGAAAAGTAAGATTAAAAGGAAAAACAAAGAATGTCAAACAGTGCATGACAGATGAGGAAACTGAGTCAACATATGCTTTTCAGATTTGCCTAGAGAAGGGAATTCCCTGGCCGTTCAGTGGTTAGGACTTAGTGCCTTCACTGCCGTGGACCTGGGTTTAATCCCTGGTGTTGGACCACTAAGATCCCACAAGCCAAGCAGCCTGGAAGGTGGAGGGGCGGGGAGATTTGCCTGGAGAAACTTGAGGTCTGATTGATTTTAGACCAGAATTGGAATCCAGCTGTTTCTAACCTCCTCATTACAATCTGATCTTTGCCAGGAAACATGGAATGCCCAATCCTTCAAGACAGTGGGTACTGAGGCAAGAAGGCGGCCCTATGTGAATTTCCAGTGCTCTCCGTGGGGATGGGGGCGGAGGGAGCGGAGCTTGAAAGCCCAACCTTCTGGTTTTTCCTGGCCAGCACCCAGCTAGCCTTGAGGGCTGTGTCACATTCAGGCAGCTTTTTCCCTAACTGTCTTTCAGCTGCACCCCTCTAACTCTCTGGGACCACAGGACACGTTCCCGAAATTGAAGGTCTGGGGATGAGAAACTGTAAAGACCTCCCAGATTTAGGATGTAACCCTGGCTCCAGCACCTGCTTTCTGTGGGACCATCAGCTTCTCAGTTAAACTCATTGCGGGTCAGTTCCCTCATGTGCAAAATGCTAGGACTGAATCTGACACCTTGTTCAAGTTCTCTTTTCGGCATATATCTGATTCCTTAGTGACGCTGACTCGTCGTTGTTCAATTTGTCTACCTGCTTCTAGGTGCTGGGGCAGGGGTGCCTGGGAAGATGTCAATATTTTGGTCTCTGTCGCCCCCAGGAGGCTGAGGAGAGCTCCTTGTTGCAGCAGGTGTCCAATGCAGATAACATGGGTCTCCTCTTAAGGTAGAGGAAGGCAGGGACTACCTAGGTCCGGTTGGCTCGTGCTTTTACCCCCACAAACTGGTATCTAGGAGCCATTTGTGTGTTGAACAACACACAACAGATTAGTGTTGAAGGAAATGACACTGCTTCAAGCCAGCGGAACAAAAGGTGTTCGGAACCCTTCCTATGAGGGGGTGTGTTTCCGGGCGGAAGGCTTTCATGTAAACCCCACCCCTCTCCTCTGTGGTCGGAGCCCGTGTGTCCCCATTTAGGGCTCCTGGGGTGGGGGTTAATGTTTCCCCCTCCTGCACTCCGGGATCGGGCTTTCAGGAGGCAGTTCCTCATAACGGAAGGACAGAAAGGGTCACGCCCGGAGTAAGGGCCCTGGAGCACGAGGCCGGGTCACCAAGACCGGACCTGCTGACCCACTGAGGGGACGATTGGGCCGAGCCTCTTGGGAACACACAAGAGGTGAACACCAGGCAGGTCTTGGGGTGGGTGGGGGGGCTTTGCAAAGAGATGGTGGGAAGGTCGATCGAATACAGACTCTGGAGGTGAGAGACTTCATTGGCGGCCGCGGTGGGGATGGCGGGGGTGGGGGTGGGGGGCAATGGAAACACGTAATTGGTGTCGCAGGAGCTGTATGAAAGGAGGAGACCTTGGAGCTGGAGAGAAAGTCTCCAAGGATATTAAACCGTCTGCTTTGCCCCGTCGCTCTGTTCCATCGATACCTGCTCGCTGACTGGAAGGGCAGAGTACACCCACCCACACAGACACCGTGAGTGGGGAAGCCCAGTGACACAGTCCCACCCAGCACGCGGCCGTCCCGAATGCCCGCGAGCTTCCAGGAACGCGGCCTGTCTCAAGGCTCACGCCCTCGCCTATCCGGACATCCGGTGCTTCATTTGTGAAGCTTGTGGCAAGGCCTTAAAAGGACCCCGCTGTGTCTGCCCACCGCGCTTCCTGCTGCTGCTCCTGCTGCTCCCGGCAGGTCAGCCTTACCAGGGAGCCGGCTCAGCACGTCCTGGTGCCTCACGGCAGACTGGGTCTCCTGCTAATGTGGGCACAAAAAGGGAAAGACAGTGAGAGTCGCTCAGGCGTGTCTGACTCTTTGCGACCCCATGGACTGTAGTTCATGGGATTCTCCAGGCCGGAGTACTAGAGTGGGTAGCTGTTCCCTTCACCAAGGGATCTTCCCCAACCCAGGGATCGAACACAGGTCTCCTGCATTGCAGACGGATTCTTTACCAGCTGAGCCACCAGGGAAGCCCGTGGTAGATGCAGAGGGAGGGAAGGGCACAGCACGCATGCTGTTAGGGGGCCACGTCCTGGGAATCCTGCCGCAGGCCGCCAGCGTCCAGCTCGAGGGCTGTCAGTTGCAGAGCTAGGCCCTGCCCTCTCTGAAGGACAAGGCAGTACCCTTTTCTGTGCTGGCTCTTTCTAACACTGAATGATCTTCAGCCTTCGGGTGTGTTGCGAGTCCGTGGGTGGCAGGGGAAGGAGGAGACAGTATCATGAAAGATGGATTCACCTCCAAGGGCGATTTCTGGTCTTGGCTCAGATGGTAAAGAATCTGCCTGCAGTGCTGGAGATCCCTGGGTCAGGAAGATCCCCAGGATTAGGGAATGGCAACCCGCTCCAGTTTTCTTGCCTGGAGAATGCGCATGGACAGAGGAGCCTGGGGGGCTACAGTCCATGGGATCATAAAGAGTTGGACACGACTGAGCGAATAACACAACACTTTTTCCTATTGTAGAATGACTGGTTCCTTCTCCGGCCTAGAAGGATAAAGTGACTTTTAAAGGAAAGTCACAACTTTTCGGACAAAAGCTATCTCTTTTGTCTTCCCTCCCTCCGCATCTACCGCGTCTCCAAATAGTGACTTTATACTGGCTGGGTATTTTCTTTTTTTTAACCCTCCGATGGCAGAGGTGAGGCGCGCAGGCACCCGGAACCATGGTTCGCGGGTGTTTTGTTTCCCGCCGGGGCGGATGCCTCGGGTCCCGCCCGGTCGCGATGGCGGCGGGAGCCGGTAGACGGCTCCGGACTCTGAGTCCATCTCTGCCGCGCCGCAGACAGACGTCCTGGGGCCGCCCCTCGGGCCGCTTCCCGCCGCGCCCGGACCCGAGAGGCTCCCGCACCGCCCGCCGGCGCCGGGAGGCTGGGCCCGAGCTCCGCGCGGCAGGAGAGGCCCGAGCAGCGCGGTGCGTCTGCTGGGGCGCCCGCTCAGACGCAGATGCGCGGGGCGGAGCGGTTCGGAGCTGGTGGGTTCCGCGGAAAGAGCTAATTTAGAGGGTCCCGCTCGTGTCCGCCCCTCAGGTTCCCAGAGGGCTCCTCGACCCCGAGCCTCTCCGTGGGCCATGGGCCCTCCTTCCCTAGGGTGGCCCCCCGCCCCGGGGCCTCTGCCCACCTGGGAAGGCCCGTCACCCGCTCACCGTCGGGGATGGTGTTGGCCCTGCGTGGCCGGAGCCCAGGCGCCCCTCTTGTTCCCGTCCCTCCCTGAGAGCTCCCCGCATTGCCGGAGCCACAGCACCTCCCGCTCGGAGGTCTTCAAGCAGCCCATCGAGGATTCGGAGGCGTCGCTTCACGCACCGGCCCGCTGTGTCCCGGTGTTCTCAGGAGGCCGGGCGGCTGGCCCAGCACATCCAGGACCGCTCGGCTGGAAGGGATTTCCTGGACGGTGGAGAGGCCGCAGGGGCTCCGTAGAGGCTCCTGTTTCTGGTGCAGAAGGCAGAGCGCGGGGTCTGGGCCGCCTCCTTACTTGCCCTGTGACCTGAGGCTGCCTCGCTGGGCCTGTTTCCTCCTCCTGAAATTACTTGTGACCTCCAGCCAACCTGCCCAGCGGGGAGAAGCAGGAGTCTCTTGTTGGACCCCTGACTCTCCCACAGCCTCTCTTCATAGCCTGGGATCGATCACCACCCATCCTGGACTCAGTTTCTCGATCTGTGAGAGGGTACAGAATAAAGCAGCCTGATCAGGTGAGCTGCAAACTCACCTAATATGAAGGTAGCACACACTGTTCCATCACTTTTTTTTTTTTTTCCCTTCGACCAAGCGGAACAGCTAGCAGGATCTTAGTTCTCCAGCCAGGGATGGAAACTGTGCCCTCGGCAGTGAAAGCCAGGAGTCCTAAGCACTGGACCGCCAGAGAGTTACCTTCATCACTTCTTTTTAGTAACTCATGGTGCCTGCTGAGGCAGGTGAAAACAAATGTTCGTCAGAGTCCTTTTTAAATTGTAGTGGTAGGGCTGGAACCCAACTGAGGTGGGAACCTTTCTTTTGTGGGTGGGGGTTGTAGGCTGGAGTGCTTTCCTAGGAGTATGTCCCTCAGTCGAGTCGGGGCTGGGCGATGCCACGTGTAGGCTGGGCCACCTCAAGAACGGCCTGGAATCCCATGCGGAGGAAACGGGGGACTTGCTCCTGAGTGTCTCGGGGGCTGAGAGAAGGCTTCATGCATGTGACCTAGCTCTGAGAAGAGTATCAGGACAGGGTGGAAGGAGTTCCGGGGGCCAGCCTACCGGGGAGAAGGCTGGTGCACGGGCCTAGGTGGGAGCAGGGAGCCAGAGCTGGGGCCCGGGGGTGGAGGGAGCACTCGGTGCCTGCCCGGCTTTGGGAAGTGAGGTGAGGGGAGGGATGGGGAACTTTGGGTGGATGTAGGGCCTCCCCGTGACCCTGTCCCAGGAGAGAAGCAGGGCATTTTGTTTGGGTCGGGGAGATGAGCTTTACCTTTCGGCAGGGTGACTGAATTCCATTCATTCGATCATTTAACCAGTATTGAATCCAGCCGCTCTCTGCTCCCCAGCCCTTTGCTAGAGTCTGAGGATAGACTTGCCCAGGACAGAACAGGAAAGGCAGGCAGGAAAAGAGGAAATCTGTTAAGGAGCAAGACCCTCACAGAGCGTTAACTAAAGATGCGGAGGAGATGGCCCGAGGGGCAGGGGGGGCCTCCCCTCCCCTCCCTGACCTCTGATATCACCTGCAGTGCTACAGTGGTGAAGGGTTACTTGAGTTCCCACCTGGCTAGAAAGGATGCATCCTTGTGAGGGGTTGGGAGGAAAATTCCAGAGAGAGGAACAGCACACACAAGGCCCAGGAGGTGGGAGAGGTTGGCAAGGGGGCACCGTGGTGCTGGGGGCCAGTCCACACAGGGCCGGCGCGCTTCTGGGGTTTAGTCTAAAGTGCAGCAAGGAGGGTTTGGGGTCAGGGAGTGACATGTTTCGGCGGGTTTACAAAATTGCTGCCGTGTTGCCATAGGGAAAAGGGGCCAGAGGAGGCAGAGGGGTGGGAGGGGAGGCTGTTACCATGGCAGCAGTGGGCTGGGGACAAGCCCGAGGTGCCCTAGGAAAGTGGCCGTGACTTCTGACTCAGGGGTCAGGTAGAGACAGTGCCATCCCGGCTCCCCAGCTGAGGATGCATGGGCTTCAGCCGATCACGTGACCTCCCTGAGCTTCGGTTTCCTTGTCTATAAGGTTGGGATCCTCAAAACACTTCCCGTCTGGGTTCTGAGGACTCGGTGCATCTAACGACCACGACCGCTGGCACCATGTTGTTCAGTCGCTCAGTCGTGTCTGACTCCATGGACTGCAGCACGCCAGGCCTCCCTGCCCTTCACCGACTCCCGGAGTTTGCGCAAAGTCATGTCCATTGAGTCACTGATGCCATTCAATCATCTCATCCTCTGTTGTCCCCTTCTCCTGCCCTCAGTCTTTCCCAGCATCAGTGTGTTTTCCAGTGAGTCAGTTCTTCATGTCAGGTGGCCAAAGGATTGGAGCTTCAGCTTCAGCATCAGTCTTTCCAATGAATATTAAGG